>NC_135655.1:114484140-114731640 GCF_964188315.1 Podarcis muralis | reverse complement strand
ACTGCCAAAAGGATTAGAGAAATTAAGGATCTGTTCCAATCCCTACAACTGTACTGATGGCAACAGCAGCTACAGGAATCTTCTTCTTTGGCGATCACTCCTAGTGTAGTGGTGTCCTCTCACATTACCAAGCACATTCCACTCGGTAGCTAAACTGCCTTGCCAAGTAGAGCAGTCGGGGACGGGAGAAGGATATTTTCTGCTGCCTCCACCCGCACCTCCAACGCTTGCCCCAAACAGCATCATCAACACTGTAGCTGGCATCACTGCTCCAGGATAGTAACACAGGAAGCTGCCTGATACACTGTCAGACCAATGGTCCATCTAGCTCTGCAGTGTCTGCAATGACTGGCAGTGGCTCTCCAAGGTTTAGAGAGAGGGCAGCTTCCCCAGTCCCAGCTGAAAACATTGGGGATTGAACCTGGGACCTTCTGAATGTAAAGCAGATGCTCTACCATTGAGCTACAGCTACACTACTGCTACACTACAACTACAGCTACACTTGAGCTACAGCTACACTACACCAATCACTGCTGCTGCTGCTACTACTACTACTACTAATACTACTAATAATAATAAATTACTTATACCCTGCCCATCTAGATGGGTTTCTCCAGCCACTCTGGGCAGCTCCCAACAGAATATTAAAAATGCGCTAAAACATTAAACATTAAAAACTTCCCTAAACAGGGCTGCCTTCACATGTCTTCTAAAAGTCGGATACTTGTTTATTTCCTTGACATCTGATGGGAGGGCGTTCCACAGGGCGGGTGCCACTACAGAGAAGGCCTCTGTCTGGTTCACTGTAGCTTCACTTCTTGCAGTGAGGGAACGGCCAGAAGGCCCTCGGGGCTAGATTTCAGTGTCAGAGCTGAACAATGGGAGTGGAGACGTTCCATTAGGTATACAGGGCTGTTAAGGGCTTTAAAGGTCAGTAGCAAAACTTTTAATCGTGCTTGGAAATGTACTAGGAGCCAATGTAGCTCTTTTGGGACCTGTGTAGAAGTGCATTGCCCGAATGGGCTTCTATTTCTTTGTCATGCCAGTAGAGCAAAGAATGAAGCCACTATCTAAATGATACACAACTTACATAAATCCAGAGACCCATTACAGTAACAGCTGCCAATGCGGCAGCATTTGAAGTCTTCCCCTGGCATCCATGAAGCCTACCTACTCAGTGTCCCCCTTAGTCATGAGGTGGTGAGAATGGTTACCTTCTTCACCCTTTAAAAGTACATAAAGCTGAAGGAGGGAGTTAGAAGAGTACTCACTTTCCTTTTTTAGCACTTATTTAGCTTAAATTGCTTCTTTAAGTAGATTTTTTATTTCCCGAAATGCACACATTTAAAAATCCACATCTGATCATGTACTTGTAAACTGCTTAAGAGCTGTTGTTTTAAATAAACAAGTTGTTTTGAAATTTTGTTAAATAAATAAATGTGTTCGGTGCCCTTGCCTTGACCATATATGTTGCCAAACAGATGGCTGTCACAATTCGCTTGAACAGTACTGAAGAAAGGATTTGTGGGGGAGCAACAGAGTAAAATAATTCTAAGGGTGTACACAATTCCATCCCCACAAAATGAGCAATGGGCATTCATGGCACACCACCTGCTGCTGCCCTCAACAATCTCTGGGCAAAAGTTGTATAATATTTATTGGCAGAGGAAAATATTTGGCACAAGTAACTAACTAGCATGTGGAAGACGCAAGTGCTCCTTGAAAGCTAAACTTACATAAGAAAGGTCATAGAAAATTCATTGGCTCACAAACCGTATTTCCCTTGACCTTTTTACATAGGTTCTTATTCTTATAAGTTACGGAGAACATTTCCACAAAACATTTTTGCCCTTTCAAAACCCTTTATCGAAGACTAAACTAGCTGCTTTTTTCTAATCCCTTTTAAAGGCCACACAATCAGAAGTCACAACTGTAAGGAAAGCCTGTATTTACCTACCCATCTCATTCCATTAAGATTCCCTCAATCAATTTGACATGTGCCATGGAAGCATCTCACCTTAACAAGCTGACCAAGCAGGGTTTTGTGTGTTCCCACGAAATTTATTTCTCAGGGACACGCCACGAAAGGTTCTGTTACAACAGCCTTGCCCAACCTGGCTGTTTAGGACTCAGATGCCCATCAGCCCCAGCCAGCATAGTCAATGGAAAGGAATGATGGGAGTTGTATTCCAACAGCTACTGGAATGCACCAACAGTGGCAGTCAACCACCCTGCTCCCATTTGGGAGCCATCATGTGGAGAATTGTATCTCTGACAAGGCCTTGAACTCCTCCAACCAATCTCTCTGGGTGCAGGGTGTTCCCAACCTTGCATATACAGTGGTACCTCTGGTTAAGTACTTAATTCGTTCCGTAGGTCCGTTCTTAACCTGAAACTGTTCTTAACCTGAAGCACCACTTTAGCTAATGGGGCCTCCTGCCGCGCCGCCGGAGCACGATTTCTGTTCTCATCCTGAAGCAAAGTTCTTAACCCGAGGTAATATTTCTGGGTTAGCGGAGTCTGTAACCTGAAGCGACTGTAACCTGAAGCATATGTAACCCGAGGTACCACTGTAGTTTGTTAAGGGTGCTGAGAGTGGTTGAGACTCTTATTCCCATCAGAGAGCTGCAATGCCCAGACTTCCTGGGGAAAATGAACGACTGTTGAACAACTCTGAAAATTGTAGCTCTCTGAGAGAAATAAGGGTCTCCTAACATTCAGCACCCTTAAAAACTACAGCCTCTAAGATTAAGTGGTGTGCCCTTAACAAATATGTACATATTTAGCTGTAACAAGTGAGCAGATGTGCAAATATGTGTTCTCCAGGCATTCCTTCCTGAAGCTGACAGCACCACCTCACATTTACTAATACGTTTTCATATTTCTGCCCTGATCTACCTAGGGGCATATTATCTTTAAGCAGCATCAGATTTGCAGAAAGGCCTATGTAAATCAAGATTAAAACTTATTTTAAAGTCCCTGATTAAACATTAATTCTGGCATCCAACAGCCTACATGCATTCCACCTACTACTAGTAAGAATTAATAAGTCTGTGAATGATCAACCAAATAAAAATACAGTCAAAGTATCCATGCACTGTTTAGGATTTTTTCTATTATTAAGTGCTCTAGAAATTCTCTGCAAATACATAAAAAATAACTTCTGCTATTGGAACAGCTTATTAATGGTGTCCAAGACTTACAAAGAGTAATGGACTGGGAGCGAGAAGTGCTTGGCCACGCCCTACTCTCCAGTCTCTTAACGCAAATCTCCAGTAGAATGAATTGCAAACTCCAACTAATTTGCTTCTTCCAATAGTTTGAAGCAAGAGCCACCAACATGGTGCCTCCAGATGTTGCTAGTCTACAACTCCCATCATCCCAGATCATTGCCCATGATGGCTAAGGCTAACGTTGTTGGGAGCCAAACAACATTTGGAGGGCATGTTGACTTAACCCTGATATACACTAAAAGAGCAACATTTGTTAACAGGTTGGATATGACAGAGATGACCAAACAGTTCAACCGAAAAGATCTGATTAAAATTTACAGGTTCGCTGGTACCTGACCTGAAGTTCAAGGTGCATTTCTAATGCTGAAGTTCGATGATATTTTGCATCAGGACAGTTCAATTCATAAGGAATAGGTGCCCTTCCATTGCCGTTCATATACTGAAAAGTTTTCCGGGTAGTGGATAGCTGATTGGATGTAGTGATTTTAAAACTGCATATATGACTGAATAATAAAAGAGGTGATTGCTGCATTACTTGAAGCCACTGTGACAATCTTTACCTGGATCCATTTTTAAGAGGACCCAAGACATAGGGTTGCTGGCTAGCTTGTATTCTTAGTTCTAATTCTACATACAGCTTTGTGTGGGTGTGTGAATTAATTCCGCTACTGTTATTTTTCTCCTTTTCTATATCAAAAAAGTGGTGTAGCAAAAGGCAAAGTTTCTGATTGAACACAAAGCATTTCTACTTTGTTAGTATTCAGTTCAGGACCTGCACAATACAATCCTAGCAATGTTCATATTATTTTACCTTTTAAAAACAGTTATCTGTAAAATTGCATGATAAACACTGCAAAACAGAAGACTATCTGCCATATTTTGAGCCCAACTATTGCAAACCCAGCAAAGGGGGTGGGTAAGATATCTGTGCACTTGACTTCTGTTCACAGAACAGAACCCAACCGCTTCTTATCCTACCCCTTCCAGCCTCCATGCCCCCAAATCTGCTCTGGAGATTTGAAGGAAATCTCATTGTGAGGGGGGAGGAGGCACTCACACAAAATTGGATTTCATCCATTCAGCCCAATCGAATCCTGTTAACTTATACAGTTTATTTGACGAGATATTAAAGGTAAGATTTTGCCAAGCCGTCTTTATAAATATACACACTTACTATTTTTTTCTTCTCGGCTTTTAGAACTTCTAAAGCTTCATCTAAAGAAGAAGATTTAAATCAATATTTAATACCAAGGTGACATGTCAAATATGCATGCATATGCAATAAATAAAAACACTGGTACTCTGAATTTGAATACAATATGTTGGCCAGCATTCGAGTATAACATTAGCAAACCCCCTGTCTCTTGGTTAATTAATGGAAGAGTTTTTTAAGATGCATCATCATTCACAAGCAGTTTACCATTTTTACTGCAACTGAATGTGGTGAATTATGAACCCTTTTAATGTAACACTTTATCAATCAAGCTGCTATTAGAACTAAAATTGTTTTGACCCATCATAATAACTTCAATAAAAAAGTTTAAAATATTGATGTGAAGCTGTGGATGAAGGCATGCCACTTCATAAAGATGTGAATTTGGCTGAAGGTTAAGTAAGAGTATTGCAATGAGCTATACATATTAAACATGGGGCTACCTTCGAAGATGGTTCGGAAATTTCAGTTGGTGCAGAATTCAGTGGCAAGGCTGCTCACCTGGGCAGAATGGTTTGAGCATATAACACCAATCCTGGCCCGAATGCACAGGCTGTCAACTAGTTTCCAGACCCAATTCAAAGTGTTGGTTTTGATCTATAATATCTTAAACGGCTCAGGACTGCAATACCTCAAGAACCATCTCTCTCCATATGAACTGACCCAGACACTGAAATCATCATCCAAGGCCCTTCTTCCTCCATGAGACGTCCAGAGAGTGTCAACATGAGAATGGGCCTTTTCTATGGCGGCTTCCCGTTCATGGAATGCTCTTCCCAGGTAGACTCACCTGGTACCTTCACTACATAGCTTTAGCTACCAGGCAAATACATTCCTCTTCTCACAGGCCTTTAGCAAATTAATCTATGGTCTTTTAGACTGGGGTGTGTGTGTTGTTTTGTCTGTTATTATGTTATATATTTTTGTGTTTTTATACTGCACACAGCCGGGATCATTTGATGGAGGGCAGCACTGTATATAAATTTCGTAAAATAAAATACAACAATAAAAATAAGCTTCTCAATATAAACTGTTAAATGTCACCCCCAGAATTAGTGTGCATTATCAGAAATTCAAAATTAATAAAATCTCTTTTTGCCTAAACAAGTTATTGCCAGTCGGAAAGCCATTCTACTGAGATATAAGAAAAGAAACACTATAAAAATGCAGTTTTAACACTTTGCTAAACCTCTTTGGGGGCGGGGTGGAAATGCATGTGGGATTTTTCATTAAGTTAACACTATTCCATTTTCAAACTCAATAAACTCAATGTAGGAAGCCACTATCAAAGTAGTAGTAATACAGATCTGTTGCAAGCCCTCCAGTGAGGGCCTGTATTAATTCTGTAAAGCGCCTAGCACACCTACAGTGTTTGTGGAGCAGTAGGCTTTTAAGGGTTTAAGCAGAAAGGAACGTGTCAAGATGCAGTAATGAACAGAGAAACGTCTTGCGAAGGGCATCAAACTGTGAAATGTAACAGGTTTGTTATAAACCAGCCTTTGCCAACTTGGCATCCTCCAAATGTTCTGGACTACATGTGGTGGTGGCTGATGGGACTTACTGTCCAAAACATCTGGAGAGTACCAGGCAGGCAAAGGCTATTATAAACCATTCAAACAAGGTTCTGGGCTGTTTGGAAATAGAGAGAGCTAATGCAACAAAGGGACTGGATGTTGCATGAAACTGGAAAAACCAGGTTGGCATCTTCACCGTGAAGCTTGCTAACTGGCCTTGGGTAAAATCACTGTCACTGGGTTGTTGCAGTTTTAGGATCCAAGGAAGAAAGGCATAACAGAAGTGAACAAGTGACTTTTACAGTCACTTATGTTGCAAACAATGCTCAACCCTATGTGACTGTGAATATGGCAAAAGCACAACAGATTTCAGCCACAAGCCACTAGCATGAGAGAGGCTGCATAGGAAATAACTCTCAAACCTGGGGTTCTTCTCATTTCCCTAGGAAGCCCATGGGCTCAGTCCACATTACCTCCAGGTAGATTTGCCTTAGCTAAGTAAAGATTTCTTCTGCCATTTTCCTTTTTTAAAAAAAAACATTTAAATGAGAAAGGAAGAAGCAACATCTGTCATGAAAAGCCACTGCTCCAATCACAACTGTCCATGCAGAAGCAACAGCAAGTTCTTTGGTGCCATGGTAACCCTAAGTTTTGGGCAAAATTCATGAATGAGCAGAACTTAAAAGTAGCAAAATAAAGAGAGGAAGCTGCAATTAATTTTTTAACCTGCACTGCTGTCATGACATCAATACAACCTTTGAGAGTCAATTCCACCATCTGAGTTCTAACTCACTTTTAAAAAGAATTTATCAGTCATAGACCAACAAAAATTAAGTATAGGACTCTTTTATCAGGTTCTTGGGGAACTGAATCATGTTTAACAGTAGCACATGGGATTCTAAACCAGACCCTTTCTGTGGGCACAATTGTCATGCAAGTGAGGACAACAAAACCAGGCACTCTTTAATAACCAAGGGAAGAAAAGGGTCTTCAGTAGGTTAACCTAGGAAAGTCCTGCTAAGGCTGCATCCAACTTCAGACTGAATCCATATTGTTGTTGCTATTGTTATTATTATACATCTCAACTTCCTTCCAAAATGAAGTTGGTTCCCATTCCTCTCACCATATTAGCTTCACAACAATCCTGAGATAGGTTAGACTCAGAAATAGTGTCTGAGCATATATTTCTCCAGTTCTCCAGTCCAACGTTCTAATAACCATTAGACCACACTTGCTGCTTCATAACTTAGAACAAACACATACTTCCTTAATTCCAGTGATGCTTTGATGTATTAGAGGGTAGAATACACGAGTTTCTAAAATACTGTGAATTTACCAAAAGATAAATTAGTCATAATTACTTTCTATTAATATAGCAAGATAAGTGTATTTAAATACCCTTTGCTATTCAGCTTTCAGACACATTTAAGTACCTAACAATTAATCCATTCATCTTCAAAACATTTTATATTCATTTTCCATTTTATAGCTGACTATAAGGTTGAGTAGATTTCCTGAAGTCTTAAAAGAAACTCACTCATAAATCTCACCTACAAAACCATCCACAAGGTATTTTAACATGAGACAACTATAGGTTATGTAATTGTATCTATACGGTCCCATGGCTTAGGCTTACACAATTTGGGGGTGGGGGGGTGGATAAGGAAAAATACACTTACTGTTTCTTTCTGTTCTTTTAGAAAAGAAGAAAATGAGGAGTGTTCTTATGGACCAAATTCTGTGGGGAAAGAAAGAATTTCCACTATTAAAATCTAGGCAAAAGGAAACTGAATGTGCCATTCTTCACTATGGATGGAATTAACTTCCTCAGCAGACTTTAACATAACTTAATCTAAAACTTCACAATTAATGCTAGTCTCAAAAAGCAACTAGGGACAGATCAGCTTGCTTCACAGAAACCTCATTTAATATTAGCAGAATGGGTTCCTTACATGGATTGTTTTAAAAGTGTTTAAAAGAAAGAGCGTTTAGATTGCAAAATAGAATCCCTTGAGTGCAAAGTAAGCATGTGAATGATAACAGTGATCCAAACAAGCCCATGCCCCAACTTGGACATTTATACTGTCTAGACTTTCAGATCACTTTCAGAAAACCCTAGTTCCTTCCCAGTTGTGAAAACAAGGTCCAGAGTGTGGCCTGTCACATGTGTTAGGCCGATGACATGTTGAGACATCCCCATGGTTGTCATGGCCGCCATAAAGTCCTGAGCCATCCCAAAGCCAACCGCATTGGCATGAATGCTGAAGTCCCCCCAAAACCAGGAGTCTGAGAATCCTTAGAGAGGAGAATTGCTGGGCAGTGAGGTGGGTGGTAAACCAGCAAAAACCCTAACCTGCTGTCCTGCTTACCCACCATCAGGATCAAACAACCTATTCTCTTACATTATATCAATTCTTTACTGCATTCATAGATCTCCTTTCCCAATTGTCAAAACCACTCTGAACACTGAACACAGTACTCCATAGGAGACCTGATCAATGCTGAATAGAGCAGCAATTGTAACCTTCTAAGTCCTGGGCGGCGGGGTGTTTGATCCTGCTGAAGCAACTCCCTAGTTGTTAGACAGCACCAAGACCTAAGCACTTGAACTCCTGGCTTTTACCCCCTCCCCTTACTGAAGTAGAGTGGTACGTCAGGTTAAGTACTTAATTCATTCCAGAGGTCCGTAGTTAACCTGAAACTGTTCTTAACCTGAAGCACCACTTTAGCTAATGGGGCCTCCTGCTGCTGCCGCGCCGCCAGAGCACAATTTCTGTTATCATCCTGAAGCAAAGTTCTTAACCTGAAGCACTACTTCTGGGTTAGCAGAGTCTGTAACCTGAAGCGTATGTAACCTGAAGCATATGTAACCTGAGGTACCACTGTACTACAAAACTACTGTGTGAAAGACAGCCAAAGGGTCTCAGCAGGCCTTATGCTCAAATTGTTCTGAATTGCAAGCTCTGTTCATTGTACAGCAAACAACTTCACTATGAGTAGAACTCAGCCCATACCTACACTATTATCAGTTTGACCACAACAGCCATTTTATCATGGAAAAACCAGCAGCCTCAATATACTTTGTCATGCCAAAACAGTCCTTTGGCTTGGCCCTGACACAATACAGGCTGACCAATACAATGAGGCATTTTTGAAAGTCACACTAGATCAAGAGTTTTGCAAGCAATTTCATTCTATGAATTGCAAAACACCTTTTGCACAAGATGCATGATCAAGGAGAAGACTATTTAGGTGTAAATTGAGAAGCATAAATGTTTTTAGCAATCACTTCTTTTTTCCAAGAGATCAGCAGATCAGACAAGTATTAATGTTTTGATTACCATTTTAGTATGCAGAGTCAAAAATGAAGATTTATTTTCAAAAAATTATTCAAGAAAATCCTTGCATAATGAATTTGTACAATGTTTTAGAATTAAAGAAGTAAAACCATGTTGTTTTTTTCTCAACTTTTCAAACAGGAATTGAAATGCAGGCATCTAGTTAGGCAAACTACATATTCCTGGAAGCCAGCTCATTTTGCCAGCACTAGTAATACAATCAGACCCTCGAGAGTAAGCCAAAACAGCAACAACTGTTGCTGAACAGGGAACAAGTGCCAGTTGGAAAAGGCAGGCTTAATTTGCTTGCTTAAGGATGAAAAACGTCTAGAACTAGTGCTGGGGATCACACCAGATGTACGGTGCAGCTCCACAACTTGACCACAAACAAAGACAGGTTGGCAACTGCTTACCAATCATTCATTTCCTGCGAGGAAGAAAACTAAACTATTCTGGGGACAGACGAAGAGTGGGACTGCATTTTTTGCAAGTCATACAAGTCGAAATTTAAGTTCTGAGCCACATACCTACAAACATACCTGAACACTGAAATGCACTGAAAGATCCAGCAAAAGACTCTGCAAACAGCAGACACCAGTGTCTTGAACAGTGACAACAGACCCTTCGCATTAATTATCAACATGGAAGTATTCAGGGGACACTTGCTCCCTATATGCCGCCATTAACAATAAGTTCTGAAAGGTCTGTCTCAAAACAGATTGCTAACAAAAGTGTGCAAAATTATTGCATCATAAGGTGCTTTGCAAAAAAATTATCAAGGAAACATACAAAAATTGAAAATAATAAAACCGTACTACAAGAGACAACCAGAATAACAGACAAATACAAAACCAGCACAGCAATACACCAAATACAGTTTCATTAACTTTTATGCACAATGATGTTGCCGCTTGAAATGGGTTAACTTAAAAGCTATTCAGAAATCAAAATAATCACCTTACACTTCAGAAATCTGCTCTTTCAGAAATCTGCCCACCAGTTTAGATTTCAATGACAGCCATCAACTCTGATGGTTTTAAAAGAAGATTAGACGAATTCATAGAGGACCTTAGAAAATGGCAACATAATTCTGCATACCAGTTTCTGGGGTACCCAAACAGAAGAGTGCTATTGCCCTCATATCCTGCTTGTGGACTTCCCAAAGGCATCTGGTGAGACAACATAGAAGACAAGATGCTGTGCTAAAAAGGCTTTTGGTCTGATCCACAGATCTCTTCTTATGTAGAGATATTCTGCTACATTAACCTTTTCAAAAACCGCCTGTAAATTATGACAACTCTAGAACTGTGAAATATATACACCCTGTACTACAACTCACTAAGCATCACCACTAGAAAAAAAAAGCTTGCAAAGAAGTCATGTTTTACTTACATCAGCGGAAATGCAAACAGTGGAAGAGTCATGACGAACCTTGCTGTCCACTCATCAGGCAGATACCACAAATAGATAATTAGACAGCTAATAAGGTAGAGAACAGATGAATAGAGGATAAACCTTCCAACCCATAGCTTCTGCTGCCTCTGGTTTTTCTCTCTAAACTCTTCTAGTGCCTGGATATCCTGTAAATTAAAAACAAATCTTTTGAGCATTTAACCTTATGTGCCAAGATTGTACATTCCAGCCATTTTATCTTGAGACAGAAGAATGAATATATTTAACATCCTTGGTTTATTTAACCTAAGGCATGATGTGATCTGTGAGTGGTGTGCAGCAACATACATGCACAGCCCTCGCACAAGGGCAATCTTCTGCACACTGCACATGGGGAAACAGGGAGAAGCATAGGGAATCCTGTGATTGGGAGGAAGATGGATGAAATTATGCTGGCCTTATCAACCAAGGTTTTCACTATGTTTTTTCCTATTTCTAAAATAAGCACTATTAAGCTGAATTTAAAAATCTCCTGTCCTGGATAACAAAATATGCCCAGGACAATGACAGAAACAAGGAAAGTGTGAAGTTTTAGCTTTCATGTGAGGTTATTGTCCAGAATCGCTGTGGACTCAGTACACCAGACGGCCAATATTCCCTGCCCCCATGTAACATCCTGATCCTAACCATTTTTACTTTGAAGCCGTTTCCAGCGATTTTGATGGAACTGCACTCCTAGGAAGTATCGTTGGCTTGTGAATAGCCAGTTACTTGGAGTAACCAACGATCATGTAAGCATTTGTAAATTAAAAGGAGAGTTGACTGTTCTTCTAAGACTGTTCTTCTTCTCCCTTACCTTTCCCGCCCCTACCTGGCCACAGTGATCCATGCGACTGTCATCTCCAGGCTTGACTACTGTAATTGGCTCTACGTGGGGTTGCCCTTGAAGCTGTCCCAGAAACTCCAGTGGGTGCAGAATGCTGCAGCGAGGCTCCTCACGGGGTCTCTGCCACGGGAGCATATTCACCCAGTGCTTTTCAAACTGCACTGGCTCCCGGTAGAGTACAGGGTCAGATTTAAGGTGCTGCTTTTGACCTTTAAAGCCCTTCACGGCCTAGGACCCTTGTACCTACGGGACCGCCTCTCCCGGTATGCCCCACGGAGAGCCTCAAGGTCCATAAATAGCAACACCCTAGTGGTCCCGGGCCCTAAGGAAGTTAGATTGGCTTCAACCAGAGCCAGGGCCTTTTCAACTCTGGCTCCGGCCTGGTGGAACGCTCTGCCTCATGAGACCAGGGCCCTGCAGGATCTGATTTCTTTCCGCAGGGCCTGTAAGACAGAGTTGTTCCGCCTGGCCTTTGGCTTGGAGCCAATTTGATTCCCTCCCTCTCTTTCTTTTTTCCTTTCCTTCTCCTCCTGCGATGAGGCTACATTTTAATATTTTAATGTTTCAATATTTTAATGCTGTATTTTAATTTTGTTTTTATGTTGTAATCATTCAACTTGTTTTTATTATTGATTGTAAGCCGCTCAGAGCCCGGCCTTGGCTGGGGAGGGCGGGGTATAAATAAAAATTATTATGATTATTATGATGATGATTATTATTAAGCACTGACTGTGCCAACAATTACTATGTGGGTGAGAATGCATGGTCTTAAATCAGGCATAGGCAAACTTGGCCCTCCAGATGTTTTGGGACTACAACTCCCATCATCCCTGACCACTGGTCCTGTTAGCTAGTTTGCCTATGCCTGTCTTAAATTGTTGGCATTTGGAACAAGGGTGGCAGGGACAGCATCCAAAACACCAGTTGGTTTGCTGTTTCCCTGCACACTCTTTTTCCCTTATTTGAATCATGGTCCATGTCTACAATGACTTGCACCCACATAACGTATGTTGTACACATCGGCCCAGTTTGCACATCACTTTAGACAATAGCTAATTTTTAAACAATGGCTTAAGCAGCAGCATGTCTCAGTTTGTTGCTCATTCACATTAAACCATAGTTTAAAATGAACTGCATGTTTAATGCAACAACCAAAACAGGTCTTTCTAAACAGATTTTTAGACCCCTAACAACCGATTATCTGAGAAGGTACAACTGATATCAAGTATATTAAAATTTGTAATCTATTTGCCATTCCTTCATAGAACCAGCCTTAATGTATTGACAGTGTCCAAATCCAACCATAAAAGGCAACTGCTGACACTTGAAATAAGAGCTAAATCTAAGATTCTTAACATTAAGGCAAGCAATAAGAGATCAAACATACCTTATCTATTTTTTCCAATACTTCTATTGTGGAAGACTTTGTCTGCTTACAAGGGAAAGAAAAAAAGCTGTGAAAATTTGCCCTCAATATCTAAGTAATAATAAACATATAGCCAACAACTGAATATCAGATTTGTAGGAAAATGTAATGATTAGCACTACATAGAGTACTGCACTAAATATCTTCAAACCTCATTTTGAATATTACCATCCTAAGTTCCTCAGTCACATCATGCCAACATAATATATGCCACAAGTGACAAACAACAACATACTTAGAGAAACATTTAAAACCAAAGCTCTACAATTTTTCCAGTAATCAAATATCCCTCCCTCAGATTATATGAGGAAAGAAACACAATATGAAGACCATCATCAACATTTACAGAGTAGTGGAGGAATTTCAAGAGTAGCACATTCTATACCATACACACATAGAACAGCATTGGTCTTATGGATCAAAGCTGTGGTACACAAACACAGTAGATCAGTTAAGAATATGTGAAAGTTCACCAGAAAGCGAAGAAAGTTGTAAAACTGAAAATGCATGAACAGATGAAGAAAGGGGGAAAGAAAATAAATAAGCACAGGGAGATTTTTAATTGATTCTCATATTTGAAAGTAGCTTTTATATAATAAAACCATGGCATATATATTTTCCAAAGTTTGTTCTCTCATCCCTGCTTATTCAAATTCAGCAAACACACCACCATGCTGCAAATAAGCAACTGAAAGGAGGAACCTGGTGAACCTTCCTTGAAATTGTTTGAATGTTCTTAGGTCTTTCCAAAAATATAATAATGTGGTTTTTGCCTCAATACTCCAGGGAAGGTGAAAATAAACTTGAGAAGAACAGAAAGGACTATTTGAAGATAAAATGTACCTGCCTGATCTTAATCTACAAAAAAGCAAAAAAAAAAAAAAGAGAGAGAACATGAGACTATGGTTGGAGACAGATTTGCATTGGCAGAAAGAGCTAAGATACTATGGACACTCCAGCAGGAATGGGCTGGAGGCGTGACTTGCACCATTTCCTCCTTCCCCTTGGCTGCTCCTCTGACCCTCTGAAGCAGCTTTTCAGGGGAACAGGGATCTACAGGGGGAAATCAGGGGAACCGGTTTCACCTACTTCTACAGCAAAATATCTCATGGGCAGGGACATCCATGCACAAACTTGGACCCTAGGCAACTATAGGTGTGCATACCTGTGTGCATACATGCATTCTAGTCTCCTCTGCTCTCTCAGTAATAGTTAAAAGGAGATAAACTGGATTGAGGAACAGGTAACTTGTAGTGTTTGGAAAATGTTTAAAGTACTGCTAAACTGCATCATGATCTTGCACACAAGCATAGAAAAGTGATTGGGTCCTATGCCTTAACACGCTAACAAATGAGGAAGGGACATTGGCAGCATGACTGTTCAGTGGTAAGTTTCTTGACATTCCTACAATAAACAGTGCTGAGGGTAATTTTTGGTAAGATAAATTTCTTGTGTAATCAACAGGGCAACAAAACACAATGACTGCAGTAATTGAAGATTCTTTCTCCAACGTGATAGCCAGCGCTATAGAGTGGCAGCGCTCTGGGCTAGGGAGTAAAGGTAAAGGGACCCCTGACCATTAGGTCCAGTCATGAACGACTCTGGGGTTGCGGCACTCATCTTGCTTTATTGACCGAGGGAGCCGGCATGCAGCTTCCGGGTCATATGGCCAGCATGACTAAGACGCTTCTGGTGAACCAGAGCAGAGCATGGAAATGCCGTTTACCTTTCCACCGGAGTGGTACCTATTTATCTACTTGCACTTTGCCATGATTTCAAACTGCTAGATTTCGAACTGCTAGAGTTGAGCCCCTTCAGGGAAGAGGAGGGAAGCAAATATGGCAAATATGCACACATGTATCAATCCATGTACAAATTCTCACATACAACAGTGTTAACATCTTCTTGGTACCTTAGTAAAAACACTTTTTCCTTCATGCATGAAGGAGCCTCATTCCTTATTTAAGTCAATGAGTCTTTTCTAGAGTAAGTGAAGTATGAAATTTGCTCACTTAAGTAAACATACGCCACATATACAAAATACAACTGCAAACCAACAGCACTATGTTCTCTATATGACTAACAAGAAGGCTGTTGCCTTATGTCCAAGCATAGAAAGAATTGTAATATATTATTTATATATTTCAGTGCTCAAGGCAGCATCTGTAAGCCACAAGTATCTTAACCAAGGTACACATAGCTTTCAATTAATTACATTTTCAATCTCAGTGCCAAAGAAAACTTACTTATTTGTTTATAAAGAATGCTTATGGCCCAGAGAGGCTCTCAAAGTGTGTGGCACAAGGAACAACAGTAACATAGCCGTATGCTATGGGCCGTGGCTCAGTGATAGAGCATCTGCTTTGCATGCAAACGGTCCCAGGTTCAATCCCCGGCATTGCCAGGTAGGACTGGCAATGTCCCCTGTCTAAAACCCTAGAGAGCCACTGCCAACCAGTGTGGATCTCCACCTTCTATTGAAGTATGCACTGATGACCCAAGCAGAGATAGTGGGGCCAAGAAGCTGGAACTTGCTCAGCTCATGATTGAGGCAAACCTTTCTTTTCTTGAACTGAGAAATAGGCTACTTTCCAATGATATTTACCTATGCCGGTTCAGTGCGATCTTATTCACAATTCAAGTGAACACCAAGGGAATTCATTCATGTGCTCTCAACAGGCCATCACCTTGACTAATTTTAGCAGGATTGGGATTTAACAACTCTAATCCGAGCTACTGTCCTCGCAGCCAGAGCTCCCCTTCCCCCTCTCTGATCTGTAACACAAGGGTGATGATAATGTCCTACATTACAGGGTTTTTATAAAGCTGACTGATAATATATATTCTGAATAGTAAGCAAGTACTATTTTTTGTTCATGGTCCAAAAACAGTTAAATGTGATCCAAAACAAATAAAGGTGGGCTTCTCATTAACAGAAAGGCCGTGCTGCTCCACAGGCTATTTTTCAGAGGTCACAAAACTGGCATACGAACACTCAGCAGATTTCATGCCAACAAATACTTTTTTTATAGACAATGAACAGCTACATAATTAGTGCTTGACTGTTGATTGCATACTCTTCCAGATCTTCTGCCCAAGGCATCTCCTCCAAATAGAACTAAATACAATCCCAACAAAATAAAAAATATACTTAAGCCCACTGACTTTAACTTACAAAGTGTGCAATCCCATCTCTTGTCAGGCAGTGGTATGACAGGAGTATAGCAGCAGTGCCACTAAGCTGGCCAGGGTGGAAGTTGGAGGGGGGGCAGATAAACCCCTGCTCCACACTAGGCCCGCTCGAAGCTGGCATAACAATCAGGCCTAATGTTATTGGGTGATGACAATGGGGACACCCAGGGTCCAGCAGATCCCAAACCAGCTCAGCCCCATCCTCTCCCCTGGAACACCTCGTTTTGGTACTTTCCATGGGCTACTGTCAGTGGGAACCCAACTGGCAGGCACAACCGGGAGCTCTGCATCAGAGGAGTGACAACAGCATCACTCCATGGCTGGAGGCTGATGGAGCTATTTTGGGCTGGGTGGAGAGAGAAGTCTATCCTGTTCTATCCTATCATTTCCCAGCACAGCAGATTATGTTTTGCAATTGCAGCCCAAGTACAGGTAACTTTATCTTGCATTCTTGCCACTGTTCGGGGAAAAGACGGCTACTTTGGGCACATTTTGAGACCTGTGAGAAGTCATTCTGCAATGTCAAAATTCCGGTCTCATGTTTTGTTTTGAAGGCACACCATTCAAACAGAAATAGGAGTACCTTAAGACTGACCCAGTACACTGATAAAGTACCATATGTGCGATGAAACTAAGACAAATTTCTTGACCTAGGCACGCCGAACAAGTTCTGTACTCTGCTCTGCATCACAGCAAATTACTTACAAACAGCATTTGAGACACTGTTCTTACATTACAAAAATGTGCACCTCTAGGTGAGAAGATTTACTTACCCGCCATCTGGAAATGATTCCACCCATTTCTATATTTGTGAAGACAGGTCGTTTTGGTAACTTATAACCAATCTTGTAATGGAATTCACAGCTAGAATTAAAGCATTTGTGTTTAATTAAAAATACACCAGCAGTGTAATCCAAGAAGTATAAAGATATTTCAAACAGCATTCTAGTCACCCACACAATTACATGACAAAACATAAACGGCCTATAGTTTCCATATTTTCCATCACATTCTAACTTAACATACATGTGTTTCACGTTATGCTTCAGATTGTATATTCTGTTTTGCAAATCTGAAGTCATTAGAAAACCCACACCCTACAATACCACATAGCCAGAGAAGCCCTATACAATTCTACTCCATAAATTATAAGCAAATCTTAAAATTAAAAACACGTTACCAATCAGTTAGGTGACTAGGATTAGTAACTGCAGATCTACAATGAGATGTCTAAGAAATGAATAATATTTTGCAAGAATTTCAATATTAATTTTATTATGAACTTTGTGCAAGTATCAGAGAAATGTTATTGAAATTCAAGACTTCCATTAATGCAAATATGGTGTAAGACAACTCAAATTAATTCACTTGCCTCAAAGTATTTTTAATGGTACTTCAATTTCTTGGCATAATGGCCAAGAGAATCTAGAATACCTGTCAATGCAAATTGTGGAACAGGGTTTCTGACATGGGGGTTTCTCTGCAAGCTGGACAGAAAGCACCACATCGTATCATAATAGCCTACACATGCCACTCAAAAGGCTGTAATCATAAACACACTTACCTGAGAGTAAGCCAAATAAATGGGGCTTACCTCTGAGTAGACATGTATAGAATAGAGCTGTCAGTCAGTCACTAACTAATAGGATCAGAGCAATTATTTGTGTTTCCACAATAGAAACCAGTGGTCTTATTGCCAGCAGGAATGAAAAGAAAGAAAATCTTCCTAGATGGTGTCCAAGAAATTAACATTTTTAACTTTTATAAGTTAAGGTAATTTTAAAAACAAGTCTATGCAGATTTATTCCGATAAAGCTACCAAAACTTATTCATATGATAGAAAAGAGAACAGTATCAATCATGGATGTTTCAAGGCTAGTAATTATTTTCTTAGACATGAGGAGAGGGGTTAATGTTACACAAACATTAACCTTTACCCCCCCAAAAATGAAAACAGGTATTTTATATTAATTACTTGTACCATTCAGAAATATAAACTTAAACTAAATCATCATAATCCATCTAACAAAAAGAGTTCTTTCCTATGTAAAAAAAAATACAGCTTAGGCCCAGGCTATCTGAAGGACCTGCCCAGGCTCTGAGATGTTCAGTAGAGGGCCTTCTCCCGCCACCTTCACAGGCACATTTGGTGGGGAGATGGGAGAAAAAGGCCTTCTAGGTGGCTGTTCCCAGCTTTGGAACTTCCTTCTTAAAGAAGCTATACAGGCTCCCTCTTTGTTGTCCTTCCACTGGCAGGTGAAGGCTGTTTAATTCTGACAGGATTGGGGGAACTGGCTGTTTTTAAGGAAAGAGAATTCATTCATACATTGAATTTATATACCGCCCTATACCCAGAGGTCCCAATACGGTTCACAGAATAAAATCAAAATATAAAACCACAAAATACATAATAAAAATAAAAACAACAACCCAATAACACCCCCCAAAACACATTTTAAAAGGGCTGTGCTGTTTTTACTATCTGTATGTCCATAGATTTGCTTTTACAGTATATAGTTTTAATTCTATAATACTTTAACTACTTCTTAACCATTGTCGTTTATATATTTTTCGCTTTTTTATTTTATTCATGTTGTTTGAATTTTTGTAAGCTGCCTTGAGTCCCAGTTTGGGGAAAGGGTGGAATATTAATAAAATTAATTAAATAACAAACAAGCAAAAGGAGAGATTTTTCCTTCCTGATAGGTTATAGTCCTATATAATCTCACTTCTAACTAAGCCCCACTGAACCCAACAGAGCTTGCTTCTTAACAAACATGTATAGAATTGCATTGCATGAATTATGACACACTAAACCTTATATGGTATTTATGATTGCACACTTGTTACTGGACTCAGGAATCAATGGATCATCATCAAGGCTGCTACCCTGAACCGAGGGCCAAACTGCATTGCTTCCCAACCATACATAGCTTAACCCGAAAATGTATTTTAAAAATGTAGCCATGGAGGCTGCAAACTAAAGCAACTATACAGCTGAGAAGTAGCGGATAGTTTTAGCACATAGTTTCCCTTCATATCCACTAGCCTACATTTTTACCTTCAAGTTGCAACACTTTCAACATTTACTTCATCATCAGGGAACATTGCTTGTGAGGTCAGAAATAGTTTGGGATGCTGAAGAAAACATTATTCGAGTATTTAAATCACTGCCAAGTCACTATTTCAGCAAAAATACATCTGGGCAATTACTGAAAAAACATGTAAGGTTTGAAGTGGGTAAATTACTAACCCAAAGGAACAATGCCAGAAGCAGAAGAAAATGATATATTTAAGCTATTATAACATGTCTAATTCCAGAGTGGACACCAAATGTCTGTACTTGTTCTCAAAGACATGACAGATACTATAATTATAGACTGAAAATTAATAAGATGCTATCTTAAAATCACACAGGGTGACAAAGAAGCAAAATGGTGGGGTTGCTTTGGGCCTAGGCAGTTCACTGGGAAGAATAGGGCAATGTTTTTTTCTCACCAACCAAGGCAGAAAGCCCAAACAGGATGACTTCTCCTGGTTTCTCCACCACTAAACACCCCCATAAAAATCAGTGACTTGTTTCAGCCAGTAACGACACACACTTTTAAGGTCCCTTAACTAATGTTTCATACTTGACAGCAGCTAATCCAAAATACACTCTTCCTTTTGAATCAGTCTCAAGACCAGAAAAATCAAATGTTGCCCTCATGCTTAAGCAACCAGATTTGGGTCTAGAGCACATAAAATGTATGACATATGGGGGTGGGGGTGCCTATGTAGTGCATACTTCGCCACAACCAGAATCCTTCCTTACAAAACTTTCCTCCCCTCGCTGCATCACATTTACACAAAATAAATAAACTGTGAAACACGCCAAATCATTTAAAATTTACCAGAAGTGTGTAAGGCCAGATATAGACACATATATAGAGGTATGTACACACACACACACACACACACACACACAGTTACGTGTGTGTGTATATGTGTGTGTGTGTGTATATGTGTATATGTAAATATGTGTGTGTGTGTAAATAGTGTGTGTATATATGTATATAATTTGTGTGGGTGTGGGTGGGTGGGTGGGTGCAGTGGTGTAGCGTGGGTTGTCAGCACCCGGGGCAAGGCAAGTAATTTGCGCCCCCTAACCCGTGGATTTGCGCCCTCTAACCTGTGGATTTGCCCTAACCCCAGATGTTGCGCCCGGTGCGGCCGGCCCCCCCCTGCACCCCCCACGCTACGCCACTGGGTGTGTGGGTGTGTAGACACACACACACACACAAATGATCCCTGATTATGATCGCCTTTAAAACATAGGTAGGAGGGAGAAATTCAGGTAGTTATGGTGGCCCATTAGGAAAACTCCCCCAAGCAACTGTAGCAAAGGCCGCATGCTGTTTTGGGGTTTAAATTAAAACGTGATCACCAAGGATGCCTCACCCTGGCCCAAAATCTATTTTCAAAACCAGGCCTGCGAAATTGTTAAAACCCACGCCTGTAAAGATGCAAAGAGTTCCTGGCACCGCCCCCTCCCCATATTTTACTCCTATTGAATTCAATGGGTCTTGCTCCCAGGTAAACTGGGTTAGGGCTGCTGGGCTAACGTTGCTCCCACGTATTCAGGATTAATGATCAGGACAGGCGGTGGCGGGGGGAAGGTATTTATACTCTGGCAAATCTCACTCACTCAGGACGTGGACCTTAACAGGTTCACTGGGCCGAATTCTGACGAGCTGACTGACCCAACTCCCCTTGTTTTGCTTTCCTGAGCCGCTACCCCCTTCTCCCCCCCCCCCCGCCTTGAGCTCCACAGGCTGCCTTCGGCTACTACTTTTACCAGTTTCCCACACGCCCTCCCCCTGCCTCTCTCCCCCTCCGAGTTTCCCCTCAGCCAGGCTCGTTCCTCCTACAGACGCCACGAACACACCTCTTTCTCTGCGCCTCGCTTTTGAACGCGCACCTTCCCCGCCCCGCTGGAAGCCGCACTGCCGCGAGGAGGAGGAGGAGGAGGAGGTGGACGGGGCTCGTCGCCGCCTCGTCTGCCCCCCTCCCCGCCCTCAACTTCCTCCCCGTCCCTCAAATCCAGGAACGACGTGCGAGCGCTGGCAACGCACGCAGCGCGGCCATCTTGGGGAAGGGCGGTGTGTAGTAGAGAGACCGTCCTACGGGGGTGGAGGGGGGGAAACGGGCGCAGAGCGGCCATCTTGGAAAAGGGAAAAAGGGTCCATTGCTTTTCGCCCCGCCTCCGCCGCTGCGGTCGGGCTGATAAAAACACCTGCTTTTGGAACGCAACGCGCGCTGTGCGTGTTTTGTTTTTGTGTTTAAGGCGCCCGCGCCTGTTCTGGAGGCCAAGCTGAAGCTGCCTTCGGAAGCGGGCAAAAGGGACGACGAGTCGAGCTTGATTCTTGAGTGGGAGGGCAGAGGAACCAACGTAACAAGCGGCATTGGGAGGAAGGCGGGGCGAAGGTGAGCGCGGGGGGGGGGGGGAATAAGACGACTGCCTGTCGCTTCTGCTATTGTCAGCTGCCCAGATCAGGCTCCGCCCCTTTGCCGGTCGTTGAGTTTGGGCGGGAGGAGGACGGGGCGCTGCTGGATCTTGCGCGGGAGTTTTGAGAGCGCGCGTCTAGCTGGAGGTGGAAGGAAGGAGTGAAATCACGTTTTCCGAAGGCGCTTTTTATTGCTGACTAGCTAGAAATGCCTGCTTTCCAAGCAAAACACTTATTCCGAGCCAGCAGGGAATGGAAAGTGACTCCTTATTACTGGGGTCACTTGTCGGGCAGGGCTTCTAAAATATATTAAGTAATCGGTTTCCTAAGGCAAGTCATTATTTCAGCCCCAAAGTATGTTGTGTTGGAAACCATGGTGGGGAAATTCCCCAAGTGCTCTGGACTGGTTCTTTGGCTAGTACACCATATAAGGCTCGCTGACATGATGATATTCTTCTTTGCAAACCGCTCGGGGAATTTACAATCAAGCAGTATACAAGTTTTATGAAACAATAATAAGATCTAGTAGTGCCCCATCTACAGTATCACTGGACTATTTTGGTTTACCAGCAGCACAAACCACACCTTTAGAACACACTAGAAAAACATTCAACACAAGAAGGCTGATCGCCGAAGAATTGATGCTTTGGAATTATGGTGCTGGAGGAGACTCTTGAGAGTCCCATGGACTGCAAGAAGATCAAACCTCTCCATTCTTAAGGAAATCAGCCCTGAGTGCTCCCTGGAAGGACAGATCCTGAAGCTGAGGCTCCAATACTTTGGCCAGAAGAGAAGACTCCCTGGAAAAGACCCTGATGTTGGGGAAGATGGAGGGCACAAGGAGAAGGGGATGACAGAGGACAAGATTGTTGGACAGTGTTCTCGAAGCTATACCAGCGTGAGTTTGACCAAACTGCGGGAGGCAGTGAAGGACAGGAGTGCCTGGCGTGCTCTGGTCCATGGGGTCACGAAGAGCCGGACACGACTAAATGACTAAACGACAACAACAAAGTGTGCTAATAGGGGTGCTGGGAATTTTAGATCTATTGGGAGTGAACTATGGTTCCCATAATTATTTTTGGGGGTGGCGTGCTTCAAAGCAGGGGTCAGCAAACTTTTTCAGCAGTTGGCCAGTCCACTGTCCCTCAGACCTTGTGGGGGGGGGCGGACTATATTTTGAAGAAAAATAATGAATGGATTCCTATGCCCCACAAATAACCCAGGGATGCATTTTAAATAAAAGCACACATTCTACTCGTGTCAAAACACCAGGCAGGCCCCACGAATAACCCAGAGATGCATTTTAAATAAAAGGACACATTTTACTCATGTAAAAACACGCTGATTCCCGGACCGTCCGCGGGCCAGATTGAGAAGGAGATTAGGTCGAATCTGTCCCCCGGGCCTTAGTTTATCTACCCATGCTTTAAAGTTTGGTGTGGATGCAGATCCCAAAAGTGTTCTTATCCCTCTCTGCAATTGTTACTACACATTGCTAAAAAAGCTCTCCCCCATGTTGTAGTCATTTTGTAACCATATTGTAACAGTAGCTGCTGGTTTTCGTAAACTGACCACAACTGTTCTTTTGTTTCAGACAAATACTGTATACTCTTACAGCTGATCACCTGATTCCATAGAATAGCTTCAATATACATTATCAGAACGAAGAGGTGGAAGTGTGTGTGCAAAGAAAGCAGTGTACTTATCTCCAGTCTTAGTGTGTCAGAAATATACCAGACTCCAAGGTGCAAAAAAAAAAGAAGCAACATCATATGAGCAACTTGCAGTCCTTTTGGGATAAAGTTGAAATTTGCGTGTAGGACACAATATCTGCTCATGATAAATTACTTTACTAATTTCTCAAAGGTAGGCACATCTGAAGATAGAACAGTATTAATTATGATCGCATCCACATTTATCCAGAAGTAATCGACAATGGGTCATACAGTACTTATAAAAAAATATTTCAAAAAAATATTTGCAAAAATTAGGATTTCTGGCAATTGGCTGAATAGGAGAAGAACCTGGGAAACAGAAGAAGCCTTGCTGTTCTTATCTATTGATTAGCTCCCCTAACTTGCAGAAATCTTCCTTACAATATATGTGTAAATTCAGATTAAAAGAAAAGGGAAAAGGGTTGGGTATGAAGAGGCAATGAATGGAAATTGGCATGACACCAGTTTTGATGGTGTGAAACAATCACTCTGATCCAGATAATACAGTGGTACCTTGGTTCTCAAACTTAATCCATTCCGGAAGTCCGTTCCAAAACCAAAGCATTCCAAAACCAAGGCATGCTTTCCCATAGAAAATAATGTAAAACAGATTAATCCGTTCCAGACTTTTAAAAACAACCCCTAAAACAGCAATTTAACATTAATTTTACTATCTAACGAGACCATTGATCCATAAAATGAAAGCAATAAACAATGTACTGCAGTCACACAATCAATCAATCAGTAGCTGAACTGGGTTCCACACAGTCGCAAAAACAAAACCAAAAAAGCCACAAAAACGCAAAATAGATAGCAAAAACAGGCAGACCTCAGCATAATACTCAAGTGTGGCACTCAAAACAGAAGCGTAATACTCAAAATGGAGCACGTTTGGCTTCTGAAAAAAGTTCGCAAACCAGAACACTTACTTTCAGGTTTTCAGTGCTTGGGTTCCAAGTTGTTTGAGTACCAAGGCATCTGAGAACCAAATTACCATAGTATTTGCATACTGGGCTCCTATACCTGCATAAGTTTATCTACACACTTGAGTGACATGGATAACTCTGTGTCGTCTTGTTTGTTCAGTTGTCTGCATATAACTGCTTTACCCACCTTTTTTCTGCAAATGAATAAGTGCACCAGAGACCACAGAACCTTAGATCAGTGCATAATGGAACAGTGGGCGTTGGCCTATGAAAACCATCCAAACTAAACAGATTTTAGCTTTATCCTATGGGCTTGCAAGTACTGTGAAGCTTATAAAAATTGCAGACTTCCATCAACACTGATTAAAGGTCTCGCTTTATCATCAGCGTAGGTGAATGTAGACAGCCGTTTATCAAACTGGTAACTTACCACAATCTGCATGTATCTGCTTTGTCAGGCAGCCACCTGTATTGCCCTGCCATGCATTTTGAAGATCATTTTACCACATAGCAATCAGAAATTCATAGAATCAAGGGAGTGGTAAAATTATCCTCGCCGTTTGGCAGGATGTTGCAGACTGAACTCTAGTCAGTTATGAGGGTCAGATGATATGAGGGCGGCAACTGCCCACAAAATAAATGATCCACTTGGGGTCAGACAGGTCAGGAATGATTTAGCATAAGTTTCAGTTGTATAAATATTAAAATATAGAAGAAGAAGAAGAGTTTGGATTTGATATTCCGCTTTATCACTACCCGAAGGAGTCTCAAAGCGGCTAACATTCTCCTTTCCCTTCCTCCCCCACAACAAACACTCTGTGAGGTGAGTGGGGCTGAGAGACTTCAGAGAAGTGTGACTGGTCCAAGGTCACCCAGCAGCTGCATGTGGAGGAGCAGGGAAGCGAACCCGGTTCACCAGATTACGAGTCTACCACTCTTAACCACTACACCACACTGGCTCTCATGATATACAGTGGTATCTCGGGTTAAGTACTTAATTCATTCTGGAGGTCCGTACTTAACCTGAAACTGTTCTTAACCTGAAGCACCACTTTAGGTAATGGGGCCTCCTGCTGCTGCTGCTGCTGCCGCGCCGCTGGAGCACAATTTCTGTTCTCATCCTGAAGCAAAGTTCTTAACCTGAAGCACTATTTCTGGGTTAGCGGAGTCTGTAACCTGAAGCGTATGTAACCCGAGGTACCACTGTACTGCCTCACAATACGGCCACATTCATAACATATATTTAAAGCAATATCGGGTGTTAGAAGAAGGATAGGACCTCTGGTGGGGGACATGTCATGCTCCTTCTGGGGTAGCTTGTCCACCTTTGGTTCCCCACCGTGCACTCAGCTCTCGCCCGTGGCTCCTAGAAGCTGTCAGCATGCAACAGTGGCCATACCCCGGGAACTGCTTCGGCTGGCCAGCTAAACCAGGTGAGAGTAGCCAATGGGTCTCAACCTCCCTGCAAGTTAGGGGCTTCCCCTGCATGCAAAGAAGACAGGCTCCAGCGGATTGAGCAGATGAGACAATAGCAGGTCCAACAGTCAAGAAGGCAGATTTTGCATGTGCTGTGGAGGAAAGTGAGGGGCAGATGGGATTCATCAACTTGGGAAGGTAGCCCATGTAGGAGAAGGAAAACTCTGACTGTAAACCTCTGCTGCCTTGCGGGATATCTTTGGGAGAAGAAAAGGCTAAGGCGTAAATCCGGAAGTTAAATCCTTCGAAGACAGAGGTCCTTTGGCTGGGTCAGGATGATATGGGATTGGGGGGCCAACTCCCATGTTTTGCAGAGGTGCAATTAGTGCCAGCACCATCCGTTAGAACTTTGGGTGTAATCTTTGACACCTCCCTTTCTATGGAGGCACAAGTTGCAGCTATAACAAAGGCGGCATTTTTTCATCTCCGCCAAACTAAGCAGTTACCTCTTTTGCCCTGACCTAGCCACTGTGATCCACGTGACAGTTACATGTGATTTTAGAATGTATTTTAATTAATTGACTGTGTGATTTTATATACACTGTGCTATTTTTACTTGTTGTTAGCAGCTCTGAGCCCAGCTTTGGCCGGGGAGGGCAGGATACAAATATATTATTATTATTATTATTATTATTATTATTATTATTATTATTATTATTAATTGTTATTATTATTATTATTATTATTATTATTATTATTATTATTATTATCTTCAAAAGTGTTCATTTTACACAGCATGGTCATTTCAGCACAAATTCTGTCCTTTAATGTACCAGATCTAAAGCTACCTTAGGGATGTAGCAGACCACACAGATTATGGGCAAGCAAGGCAGCTTTTCCAAAAAGCAAGCACGCAAACCAGTTGCCCAAAATGCAGCAGGAAAAAGGTATCCTAAGCGTGCTTCACTAGAAATCAGAACTTTTTTTTTTATTATTCCGGACTATATGATGTCTACAGCCATTCAATATAATTTAAATTTAGTATGAGTGTTTTTTTAAATAACTTATTTACATTTAATATGGGTGAATGCATCCTATAGATGTGTGGTTACAGATTGCCGTGTATATCTGTGGGTTTTCTTATTTAGACCCTCAGTCAGTATAAACTGTGGAGTCATTTCCATTCTAGAATGTTCTTTCTAGTAATGTGTTTAGGCTAGAAGTCATAATATTCTCATCATATTCATACTTTGCTCATGTCTGTGATATTAGAAACTGTAGCTAATTAGGCATGGTTAATACCCAACGCAGTGCATACAGTTTCTCTTATTATAACTATTTAATTAAGTTTGGGTTATGGTATTATTAAAAGACTACAAATTAAACTACAAACATAGTAATTATATATAATGCATCATATATACCATATTTCTATTGTTTAGTTGTATATCAAGTATCACAGCTTTTCAGCCAAAGCAAAGCACTGGTTTTGTTGTTGTTTAGTAAAGGTAAAGGACCCCTGACCACTATGTCCAGTCGTGACCGACTCTGGGGTTGTGACGCTCATCTCGCTTTATTGGCTGAGGGAGCCGGCGTACAGCATCTGGGTCTTGTGGCCAGCATGACTAAGCCACTTCTGGCGAACCAGAGCAGTGCACGGAAACACTGTTTACCTTCCCGCCGCAGCGGTTCCTATTTATCTACTTGCACTTTGACGTGCTTTCGAACTGCTAGGTTGGCAGGAGCTGGGACCGAGCAACGGGAGCTCACCCCGTCGCGGGGATTCGAACCACCGACCTTCTGATTGGCAAGTCCTAGGCTCAGTGGTTTAACCCACAGCACCACCTGCGTCCCTTTATTGTTGTTTACTTACTGTCAATTCTGTTATTTGACCCAGGTAAAGAATTGTCCCATTGGAATCAACAGGACCTTTTACCACTGACTTTCACAGGGTTGGAACTATAACTTATGTATTTATCAAAAGAACAGTGGATGTAATAATTTGTAACTGTCATATTTTTTCTTAACCCAGAATTTGGCACCGGAGGCAACCATCTCTGCATTCAACTATTAAGCCTTCATTTATCAGTTTAACAGCCATGGCTCCTCTCAAATAATCCTGGGAGTCGCAATCTGATGAGGATGCCAATAATTTTCTGAACCTTTTCCCCCATCATAGAACTACAGTTCCTAAGGGAATGGGGATGACTCTCAAACCAGGTTAAATCCATCATAATAGGTATAACTTCCGAGTGGCCAGTCTGTGGAGAAAGCCTTATTTGGACACATAATTAAAAAGTATAATTGATTCAAACTTCTCTGGAGCAGCTAGCAATACATTTGGTCAGTGAATGAACACAAGACTTGACCCCAAATAATTGAAACCTGATAGATCCATGAGAACAAATAATGAGAGTACAGAGAATAAGCAGGAATATGCCAATTGGCTTATCATATATCATACCATCCTATCTAGGCATTTTTACTTGAGCTGAGTTCAGTAGGACCTACTCCTAAGTATTAATAGGATTGCAGCCTTAAATGGTTATGTTCTTAGCTACAGTTTTAATGTTTAAAACTTTCAGAAACTGGGAGGTCTAGGGCTTTTTGTGCGTTTTACAGTTTCATGCAGAACTACATGTTAGCTTGCAAAGTGGTACTAAACACGCACGTAATTGTTTTCAGTAAAATAACGTGAACTAGTTCTGCTAATAAGATGGTGGCTTCCAACCAAGACAATGAACAGTGGGAGCACCAGAATGCAGAAATAAGACAATAAATATTTTTGGCACTGTTTCAAGGCTTCTCAAGGCCAGACGCGGACATGTAAAAAGCCATGGCAAGAACTACAAAGATTATAAATGATATAAAATCGCAGTTCGTAATTCCTACGATCATGTTAAATAGAAGACGTATAAAGCGATTCGTGTAACAAGATCCACATGTAAAATATTGCTATGTTTCAGTTAAAAATAAAAATGTGATTTAAATGCACTTTTTTATTTTTAAAAAATAGCATTTCTTTAAATTATATTATCTCGTGTGCATGCCCACATACAGACAAAATCCATTTTCACGGTGGAAGTATTGAGGAAAATTCAATTGTTCTGGACCATGTTTGGGCCTGTTAATATTTATGGTAACTGACGGCCCAGCCTTGCATGCTTTTCAAATGCACTGTTTCTGCAATAAGACGTTTTACCAGGTTGAGCTCCTGCCATGTGAGCAGCAGCTACTGTGTGCCCAAGGCAGAATTCAGCCCTTGAAGTGGAAGGCGGCTCTAGTTCCCTTGTAAAAATAAAACGGGTTGTGTGTTTTTTTTCTTATTAAACTCCAGCAAGAAAGTAGACAAGGTGAGGCATTCCCTCCGCGAACAGGTTATAATTTGAATCATCACCTGATTACTACATATAGTTTTTGAATGCCAGGCCTAGAGAGCAAAGTTTGAGTGGAGAACATTTTGGTATAAGAGTCATCTTGGGAGACGCTAATTTGATTTCCCCCCCCTCACAACACCAAACCCTCCAAGTGTCCCTGTTTTCCTTTCCACAGACAGTTCTGGATTTACAGAAGCCATCCCAGTTTCTGATTTGATCCCAGAATGTCCCACTTTTCCTTAGGACATCCCTATTTTCATCTGAGAAATGTTAGAGAGTATGGAATTATCTGACCGCCCCGAGCCATCTGAAGGCAGCCCTGTATAGGGAAGGTTTTTTTAAAAAAATGTTTACTGTTTTATTATGTTTTTTATATATGTTGAAAGCTACCCAGAGTGGCTGGGGCAACCCAGTCAGATAGACAAGGGTATAAATAATAAAAAGATGCTGATGGAATACACAACATCCCTATTTTCATTAAGGAAATGGTGGAGGGTATGCAACACTAAAACTTGAATTCATTCAACACATTGGGCCACTTTATGTGTATAGTAGGATTTCTATCACACTTTTTTTTGAGTGAGGGGTGCTTGTGTAATCTCACTGTATACAAGTTGTACAAGTGGCAATAAAGTATTTCAATTTCAATTCAATTTCAAAATAATAACAACAACAACAACAGCCGCTCTCCCATGTCACATTGAAAATGGCTGGTGAAACACCACAAGAGAGTTATTTGTCTCATAGGTTTCTTCTGATGTGGCTCAGAGTTGAGGAAAAAATATCTCCAGAACTCTGTGCTTCAGAAGTGTGTGTATGTGTAATCAAAGTAGTCCAGCCGGCTTATAGTATGTGTGCACAGGATTTGGCTGTGCACGTGGGAACCTGATGTGGGGGATTATAAGCCCCTTTCTCTTAATAGCTTCTAAATAACGATCTAGCAAAGTTGCAGGTTCAGCCCTCAGAAGGGAAACCTGCAAATTCCTGCATTGCAGAGGGCTGAGATCCTCAGGGTCCCTGCCAGCAATATCATGCTACAGCTATGCCCATGGAAAGCAAAATTCTGTATGTAAAGGACCCCTGGACAGTTAAGTCCAGTTGAATTGAACTATGGGGCATAGAACTCATCTCCGCTTTCAGGCTGAGGGAGCCGGCGTTTGTCCTCAGACAGCTTTTCCTGGTCATGTGGCCAGCATGACTAAACCGCTGCTGCATGGAATACCGTGACAGAAGCCAGAGCGCACAGAAACACCGTTTACTTTTCCGCCTCAGCAGTACCTGTTTATCTACTCGCACTGGTATGCTTTCAAAACCACTAGATTGGCAGGTACCTCTGTGTGGGGATTAGAGTGAGTGAGCAAGGCTGGGATGGATGAGAATCCAGTCAACGGTGTAGCTAGCCACTCGGCGCCCTGCACCCAGGGGTGAAGCAAGTTGCCCATGGGGGCGGGGCAAGCCAGGGCACGGCACACTGCACAAAGCCACTCCACCGCCTCCCCCTCAGCTGTAGGGCGGCTGAGGGAGAGGTGGTGGGCAGACGCAAGCCCCACGCTGCCATTTCAGACAGCGCGGAGACTGCAGGTGCCCAAGCCACCACGTCACTCCCAGGAGAAACATGTGGCTTGGGCATGCTGCAGGCGCCACGGTGTGACACCCAGTGCCAGCCGCGTTTTGTTGCATTTGTTGACTGAACTAAAAAGTTTTGGAGGGGGCCCCCCATTTTTTTTTAAAAAAAGCCTCATATTTTTGCCATTTTGTCACCCCCCTCAGTGATGACGCCCGAGGCGGCCCGCACCCACCTCACCCCCCTTCCTACACCACTGAATGCAGTTGTCAGTTTCAGGAAGGAAAAGATGCTCTGGAATAGTACTCATAAAACACCTGTTATTGGACGCACCTGTCTTTGTTTCACCTCTAGGCCTGGGGTGGCGGCACACCAGTGGCTCACTAGCTGTTGATGGACTACAACTCCCATCACCCCATGCTGGCTGGGGCTGATGGGAGTTGAAGTTCAACATCTGGAGGGCCACGGTTCCCCATCCCTGGTCTTGCCATTAGGCCAGGCCTGCAGAATTTAGGCTGCATTTAGCTTGGCGGGGCCTACCAGCGACTCAATAAGCCGGCTATTTGTGCTATCTGGATAGGACTGCAAATATGGAAGTGGAGATGTCAGGTACTTGGCAAGCCATTGTATGTAGCTGGCAGGAGTAATCAAAACGCTAGTAGGAGTTAGGAGTGTGGCGAGGGACCACAGCTGAGTGACGGAGTACATGCTTTGCATGCAGAAGTTCTCAGAATCAGTCCCCTGGTATCACCAGTGAAAAGAACTGGAGCTGCGTACACACAACACCTTTCACATTGTACACATTGTGTATTTTTTATTGCTGTTAATTATTAAATGTGGAGATAGCAATATAAACATAATAATAAGTGCCTGGGTCATTAGTGGAAGGGGGCGGGTAGGCACTGCATAAAATAACATCTATGAAGACATTCTTCCCAACTTGTAATTGCATTAAACTGGTAACAAATTGGCCCAAAACACAGAACCTTATATGAAACTAGCAGGCTATATACAAACAAAGAACAGGGTGCGCATTAGATTCAAAGTAACCCCAGACTAGTAAACAAATAGTCTTTGATTCCAAATCTTTATAATGCAAGAAGGAAGAATGCATCACAAAGCTGACTTAGGCAGGCAGATTGGCATTTCGCTTGGTTCATCTTTCAGTTAAACACAATTCAAATGTCCCTGGGGAGGACAATGCTAATACCAAACATAACTGTATACGCTTTGCATATGAAATTCAATTTTAGCTTTAGTAGGGCCCATAAAATTGAAAACTGTACTATAAGGCCAATAACCTTTAATCAAATTTTATTGCTCAGGGAGGGAGATGGGCATTTTGGCTTTGTGCATTTTGCCCATCCGCTCCCTTGCAAATCTCCAGTCCTAAAACAGATATGTTTTTCTGTTGGTGTTTTTACGCAGTTTCGCAGAATGCTTGATAGATGTCATCACTTTTCCTTTATTAGAAAAAGGGGCTATATTAACTGGGAAAGTGCCTCACTGGTTGCAGCTGACACCAAGCATTTAACAACAATAAAGTCTGCCTCTCTCTCTGCATTTCCCATAATAGCAAAAATTACTTTTTTATGGATTCTTTTGGCATGCCAGTGGGGGCATGATCCTTGCCTTCCATGAGAACATGGACCTTTACTCCTCAATGTATTGGCCAGGATTTTTATTTTTATTTTGAACTGCTAAATTGCATTGCAATCACAATAAGATACCAGACTTGTGCTGTTGTTGCTGTTTCTTGAGCAGCTCCCTCACCCGCTTGAACCACACTTCCAGGAGTGATGAAAAGTTCCAGGAACAGTGCTTCTTGATTTGGGTTTCCTTTGGAGGACAGAATATTCCTGGAGTTTTTCCTGCTTTTTATTATTTACGAATATTCAAGCTGAGTATAAGTGGAGGAAGACAGCAGGCAGTCACTCCAATAAGGCAGCAAGACATGCTCTCCATGCTAACACCACTGTGGTGTAGTGGTTAAGAGTGGTGGACTCGTAATCTGGTGAACTGGGTTCGCTTCCCCACTCCTCCACATGCAGCTGCTGGGTGACCTTGGGCTAGTCACACTTCTCTGAAGTCTCTCAGACCCACTCACCTCAGTGTTTGTTGTGGGGGAGGAAGGGAAAAGAGATTGTTAGCTGCTTTGAGACTCCTTCAGGGGAGTGAAAGGCGAGATATCAAGACCAAATTCCTCCTCCTCCTCCTCCTCCTCCTCCTCCTCCTCCTCCTTCTTCTCCTACATCAGATCCCCAGAGAGAGGTCCCATGTCCTCAAGGTGCTGTTCCCCCCCCCCCCCGATTCTGATGTTTAACATTCAAGGGAGATCTCCAGTTATCTTCCCAAAATCTCCAATGAAGAATCACCATCCAACCACCTTGGGCTGGTAATCTCCGTAACAAAAAAAGTGATCACTCCGCAGCCCATAGAACAATCTTTCGGTTTAGTCTGAAGTGTTCAACTGTCTTAAGAACACACTTTTCTAAATAATTATTGCATTCCACTCTGCTTGTGAAATTCACCCAGTGCTTGCGGTTCTGTGCACAGATAGCAATTCTTAGCATTTATATTGTGAGCCCCTGAAAAGCATGGTTGGCTTAGAGACAGCCCATCAAGAAGAAGAAAAGCATTGCATTCTTTCCCACATATTCAGACGTCCTCTCCATTTGCCTGTAAAGAGGGAGAGGGGGAGGGGAGACTGCTATGTACACACTATACATTTATACCTCATATAAAGCACACAGAAGGGATCCTGAGAACTGTAGTATGTTAAGGGTGCTGGGAACTGTAGCTCTGTCCCTAGGGCTCTTGGTACATTAAATGTGATTTAGGTGTCTGGTGTGTACTTAGCCTCCATAACAGTGCGATATATAGCAATCTGTTTCCAGGGCCGATACCAGATTATGAAATAACAGCCAAGGCTCAACACTGCTGAGTCTCCCATCAGATTAGGCGTGGCCACCACCAACCCCAACCCCCCAGCACATTTTCCCCCACCTCCCCAAATCCTACATGAAACCGTGCCACCCAAGAGGTGCACTCAGCCGTATGCAGATTCTATTAGCCGGCTGGACTACTTTGATTACACATACACACACTTCTGAAGCACAGAGTTCTGGGGCTTGGTTTTCCCATTTGTGAATATAGATTACAGGACAGGAACTCTCTCTCCCTCTTCACAGACATAATCACATGCTTTTTTTATTGAAGATAATGTCCATTAAGGGGGAGTTGGTAATAAGCTGGCTTACATGTTGAGGAGCTCTGCCTTTGAAATGAGGATAAAATGATCTACCCAGCTGCAGACCGTTAAGACCCTGGGTCCTTGTATGAAAGGGTGGGGAACATTTAATGGGTGTTTATGGCTTGGGAGAATCAGTTCCTCCTTTAAATGAAAGAAGTAGCAGAAGGGGAAAGAACATGATAAAAGACAGCAGTGGACTCAGAGAGGCCTCACACGCAGAATATCTGTTATCAGGATAACAGGATACCAAGCTGTCTGAGTCCTTCAGGACAAGAGAAGGGAAGCTGCTTTTATTAAAAACTGATTGAAGAGAAGTTTGTATTATTATATTTGGGCATGCCAGCAAAGGGTCAACAGAGAAGTAAATGTGAGTCAAAAGCAAATATTTCCCCTTTAAAAATGGCTACATTGCTATAAAACGAAGTGCTTAGAAGGCTTAAGCTTAGTGCTTAGAAGGCTTATTCAGGGAATAGGATTTTCCCCTTTTTAAAAAGCAAACCTGGAAATACTGCTTAGGCCTTTTATATAGGCTGTTCTGCATTTGCGAGGGATAATTTGCTCTCAAATATGTGGGCAACCAGCCTAAATTCTCTAATTGAGTAGTTTACTGATAACCTCAGGCCATTAGGTGAATGTTACAACCTTAGCAAGAAAATAGTCCCATTAGGATTTTGTATTTGAATGTGGTTTGTGGGCTAGCGTAACTGTTTCCAAACCCATGTATTAATGAAAAGGGCTCCCCCGCCCCCACCCTCTCATAGTTTGCAAATATTTCCTTTGAAATACCTACGCTCAAATTAAGTTGAAGGATTTGTTTTCATTCCCAAGAACACACACACACACACACACACACACACACACACACACCAGTCAACCACATAACCAATTTGCTGTGTGAACTGTCTGCGAAAAATAACAGTCATGTGGGGCAAAGTTTGAGAAATAATCCTAGAAAAGTATCGTTCTGAAATAAGAAAAGTCTGACCCTACAAGAAATAAAAGTATACGCCATGCCTGCAAAGTGGGTACATTTTATTAGCTAATGATTAGCTTGTGTAAGCAATATAATTTGTTCGCGTCCCCTTATTCCTCAAAAGACAGAGATAACTTTATGTGTTGTTCTGTAAATCATGAAAGCATTAAATTCTATGCTCCTTTCCACATTATATTGCTCTAACTAAGCAGTTTTCTTCTGTCTCTTTGGGTTTTTAGACAATGTTCTTTTGCTTGCATACTACTACTACTACTACTACTAATAATAATAATAATAATAATAATAAGCATCCATTTGCAGAGGGATCCCAAATGGCATAACAGAGCTTCTCCTGCCTTCTGCTTTCTCTCTTCCTTCCACATGACACAAACAAACGAGAGAAAAAAAAGGGAGTAATGGGGCAGGTGAAGGCATGAGAGAAGTATATAAGATTATGCATGGTGGATAAGGAGACGTTTTTCTCCCTCTCTCGTAATACAGAACTATCCAAAGAAGTTGAATGTTGTAAGATTCTAAACAGACCAAAGAAAGTAAAGTGGTACCTCGGGTTACAGACGCTTCAGGCTACAGACTCCGCTAACCCAGAAATAGTACCTCAGGTTAAGAACTTTGCTTCAGGATGAGAACAAAAACCGCGTGCTGGTGGCAGCGGGAGGCCTCATTAGCTAAAGTGGTGCTTCAGGTTAAGAACAGTTTCAGGTTAAGAATGGACCTCCAGAACGAATTAAGTTCTTAACCCGAGGTACCACTGTACTTCGCACATTGTGCTGTCGCGTTGTTTGGAGGAGCCAGCCATTGAAGCTGCAACGCCTGTTATAATAATAATAATTTATTATTTGTGCCCCGCCCATCTGCCTTCCAACAAACATTGAGGGGGCTGAGGATATCTCGGCCCCCTAGAGTTGGCTCGCCTGCCCCCAGCGCTGCCTCTACAGCAGCCCCTTGGTCTATAGGAGGTGCTGCTGATCCTCCCACCCTTGTTGCAAGTGTAGATCTTCATTCCCACCTTTGTTGCAAGTGTAGATCTTCACTCACCCCTTCTCCCCTGGCAGTGGGGCAGGGCATTTGGTGGTTTGCCTCAGGTGCCAAAATGTCTTGGGCCCACCCTGATACATCACATAGTTAAACTACACGATTCGTTTCCACAAGGTGCAGTCTGACCGCCACCAACTTGGATGGCATTAAAAGAGGATTAGACCAAGTCGGTCGAGGGTAAGGCTGGTTGTCTCAGGCAGTATACTTCTGAATGTCAGTTGCAGAGAATCACAAAAGGGGAGGGTGCTCCTCAGGTCCTGTTTTGGGGCTTCCAAGAAGCCTCTGGTCAGCCACTGAGAGAACAGGATGCTGGCTCTATCCAACTAAGCACACTTTCACTGTGTACACATGACCATTTACTTCAGCTTCAGTGCACTCCCAGTGATGGTGTTTGAAACTGACTACAGTGGTACCTCCGGTTAAGTACTTAATTTGTTCCGGAGGTCCGTACTTAACCTGAAACTGTTCTTAACCTGAAGCACCACTTTAGCTAATGGGGCCTCCCACTGCCGCCACGCCGCTGGGGCACAATTTCTGTTCTCATCCTGAAGCAAAGTTCTTAACCTGAAGCAATATTTCTGGGTTAGCGGAGTCTGTAACCTGAAGCATCTGTAACCTGAAGCGTATGTAACCTGAGGTACCACCGTACACATGACATTACAGTGGTACAGTACTTCGGGTTAAGAACTTAATTCATTCTGGAGGTCCGTTCTTAACCTGAAACTGTTCTTAACCTGAGGTACCACTTTAGCTAATAGGGCCTTCCACTGCCACTGCGCTGTCACCTCGCGATTTCTGTTCTCATCCTGAAGCACAGTTCTTAACCTGAGGTACTATTTCTGGGTTAGTGGAGTCTGTAACCTGAAGCGTCTGTAACACGAGGTACCACTGTAGTCACAATCCACAGGGTGCCCAGTGGTTCCTTGAGAAACCACAGTTGCTTTCCCCCTCAAACCAGTTTCCATCTAATTTGAAAATGTAAGCCTCCTTGAAGCTAAGATGTGTATATTTGAGACAGCCGTTGCATATGTGCAGATGACAGCTTCATTGTGAATAGGAGTTGTGGGGGTTGCAAGCCCAGGGAAACAAATAAGGCTGTGGCCATCGGCTAAAGATATCCCCATCTCCCACTTGGTTGTGTACAGCAACAACGCAAATACAATCGTACCTTGGAAGTCAAACGAAATCCATTCTGGAAATCTGTTCAACTTCCAAAATGTTTGGAGACATTCGGAAATTGGCTCCTGCAGCCAATTTGAAGCTGCGGAAGCCCCGTTGGACTTCCAAAAACAGTTCGCAAACCGGAACAGTCACTTCCGGGTTTGTGGCGTTCAGGAGCCAAAACGTTCGAAAACTAAGTTGTTCGAAAACCAAGGGACGACTGTATGTGACTTGAAACACATATTTGTGTGTGTGGTGGAGAGGGATCTCTCTGTGTTTTAAGCCACTAACATCCACGTAGCCTTGCTTTGAAGGAAGTCTATTTGAGTCCTTTCAGGGAATGGGTTTAGCCATTTACAGTGGGAGAGAGACTGAGAAGAAAGAAACGAGAAGTGAGAGGAAGAAAACAAGAAGGAGCTAAACCACTGGAATCACAAATGAAATGACTTGCTGAGTGAGCTTTTCTTTTTCTTTTTTTACCGTGACGGCATATTCCTTCCAGAAAGAATGGACGGAGCTACGTTTATAGAACGGGTGGGCAGATCCAAAAAACGGATCCCGGCATTTTGACAATTAATTGCGTACAGCATCTGAAAATGGATGCATTCCAAGCTGCATGGCTTCCAGGCTTGCCGCCTTGACGCTGCAACCTTTCCACTTTCCCTCATTTGAAGTCCTGCGGCGTCGCGGCGTCACCTCTCCTTTTTACCTTTCCACGACAAGTCTTGAAGGAGCCTCTATAGAGATTTAAGACTGGAGAAGAATGTCTGTGTTAGACAAACAATCTTAGGCAAAATACTGGTCTAAAAGGGGGAGGGAGGGGGAGAAATGGTACATTTTGTATGTAGTGAGAAAAGATATTTCTTATGTGGCTTGATATCTACTGATGCCTGGCCTAGACTCTCCCTCGCCCCACTTTCCTTCTGTCTAGCCTTTGCAAACAGTGGTGCACATATCAATACAATGATCAGAGGCTCATTTACAAGCTGCCTAGTTTTCTGCAATAGCCTCTAAATAAGAGATTCTTCCTGGAGCTGCAGTGATTGAATTTTCAATCATTCATTAATCACTTTCAATGTTATCAGCTTAACTAGTGTCAGGGCTTCAGCAAGATCAGCACCTCCTGCCATTATTAGTTCTGCCAGTACAGCATAGTCTTTCCGTAGCGTCTCAGCAGGACAGTATGCAGGCATTATAATCTCAAGGGCTCCGTGCACTGGAGGGTTTAATTTATTTATTTCTTGCTGCAAAATAAATGAAAAACAGCAGCACACTCTGGAACGGTAGATTAGGGTCCTGATGATTTATTAATTATAATATTTTCCCCCTGCCTTTCAGTAATCGTTTTTCAGTTGCTAAAAAAAATAAAAAAATTGCAACGAACAATGCTGGGGTTGGATCGCAAAGGTTTTCATTCTGCAAACAAGAAGGTGCTTCATATCGCAGGGGGGAACTTTTGCTTCTTGGAATGGGTCCTTCGGTGGGCGAACTCCTCCTTCCACAAATGGAATGGAAGCTCTGTCCATGAACAGAGCACAGATTTGGGAATCCGGCCCAGGAAAAAGCAACCAAACCATTGCATTTTTCAGCATCAGCAGAACAGATCAATGAGAACTGCTGAGAGACAATTTTAAAAACCTTTGGATGCCTGGGGAAACAGGTTTGTTTCTTACCAGGGATTTAAAGGTCATCAAATTTGTCTTAAGTAAAGGGAGGGTGGTCCACATCTCAGGTGCCACCACTATGAAAGCCCCGTACCTGGTAGTCTCCAGCCTGCTTCTGTTCCCGAAGGGGCCCTTTTTGTACACCGACACACATACACAGACAGAGAGAGTTTGTTCCTGCTCAAACAAGTTTCCGTGCTTGATTCAGCAGAGGGTACAGCATCCTTGGTTCATGCAAAGCCATGTAGGATACAGATGAGCTTATCATCAACTATTGGCGTCCTTCCTTTTTCAACAAGCCTTTTAAGCGTAGATTTTTATCCCAGTCTATCTGTATTGGATTTGAATTTTTTGTAAATATATGGAATTGTTTTAACTGGTTTTTATAGAAGAAATTTATTCTTATGCTTTTATTGATGATGTTTTGCTGTCAAATTGCTTGAAGATGTTTTATACAAAGCCGTCAAGCAGCTAGTGAATGGTCATTCCATATATTTACTACCTGTGTTTCTTATAAACATTTTTAAGTTTTCATTTTCAGCCATGAGGGCTAGAATTATGCTTTTTTTTCTAAATTAAATCTAGAATGCTTATGATTTAAACTATGACACTAGATTTTGTACCTCACAAGTCAAATTATCTTCCTCATGGCACAACAGTGGCTACTGAGATTTTTCACATTTACAAACTACGAGAGATGTCCAGACCAGAGCTTTCATCGCTTTAAAAATGGTAATTAAAATGTAGTTGATTAATTATCTGCCTTTTAAACTAATATAAAAATTAAACAAATGTGCATACAACCAAAACCTCAATACAGGAACCTTTTCGAAATAACAAAGTGCGAAATAGTTTTATTCAGTTGTAAATTATCAGTCATGGATAGAAGAAAATAACATCCTTAGCATATTCTTTTTCATTTCCAACTATAATATCACAACAGAGCCAAAATACCTGGAAAAAGTATTAATTCTCTGTTCCAAAAAACCGAATCTTCTTACTGATTCAGATTTGCTGCACGGCAAGTAAACAATTAAGCTTATAGCTGATCAATCTACTGATTAAGCTGGTTGAAACATGCAGCACTAATAAATAATACAAGGCTGCTTTCCTATTAATTATTTTGTGTGGCTGGATCAGGGATGAGGGACCTGTTGCCCTCTAGATCTTTTTGGACTTCAAGTCCCATCAGCCCTTCCAAGCATGGCCAATTGTCAGGGATGATGGGACATATAGTAAATAAATATCTGGAGAGCCATAGGTTTCCCATCCATGGGCTAGTTGATCCATTTTAGAGTCTTTTAGGACAACGGAAGAAAATATCCCTGATCAAGAAAGCTTATTTATTTATTTATTTATTTATTTAATTTTATTAAATTTATATACTGTCAAGGATCACATCCAAGGATTACAGGCCGGTTTACAGTATAAAAATACAAGCATAAGGTAAAAAAAACCAAAAAACTTATTCAGAAATATTAGTTCAGTTAAGGAAAATAGCAACAAACGAAATACACCACCATCACAATTAGCCAGAATGTTTGTCTGTTTATTAATCAACCACAGAATGCAAATGAATTTAAAAAAATCCATGCTGGGCAGATTTAGATCATGTGTAAATCAACATCCCATTTCACTTGGTTTTTAGCTCGCTGCTATTTCCAAATGATATTTGTGTCTCTCCTGTCCCCTTCCTGAAATTGCATGCATGAAAATTTTGTTTTAAATAAAAGCTACCTTTTCACAGAGGCGTCATACACCCACAAACTTATACACCTTTCAGAAATTTTATTCTACACACTGCAAGTGAAGAATGGGAGAAGAAGGGAGCCTTGAGAAAGGCCATAAAAGAGCTGGTTTTAGTTTTAAGTAGTTTGAAGATCTACCTGCTGGCAGTTCAGAACAGGAATACAGTGGTACCTTGGTTCTCGAATGGCTTGGCTTCGGAACACATTGGCTCCTGAACCCTGCAAACCAGAAGTAGTTCCAGTTTGCGAACGTTTTTTCGGAAGCCGAACATCCAACACGGCTTCTGCAGCTTCCGAATGAGTGCAGGAAAGTCCTGCAGCCAATCGGAAGCCACGCCTTGGTTTTCAAATGGTTTTGGGAGTCAAACGGACTCCCAGAACAGATTAAGTTCGAGAACCAAGGTACCACTGTATGTACATGGGTGTTATATGGTACAAATTTACTGGCATTTTCTAGAAGAGATTTCCAACAGTAAAAGACGAGAAGCAGAACAATGGCCAGGAAAAGACCCAATATTAATATTTACCAGCCACATTAAAGTTTAGCACATCTTTTCCAAGATGCATGATTAAGGATGAGAAAAACAGGAATAGACAGCTCACTGGATGCAGTGCGGATTTTGCCCTCTTTATCTGAAGGCCAGTAGCAAACGCCATGAAAAACTGCTAAAGCTGACACAACTCCTGAACGACAAGGAGACTGTGACTTAAATAAGAGGAAAAGGGTAGCCCCCCTCCCCCCCACACAAAAAATACCCCTGTACCTAGAATACAGGTACAGAATAAAGCTTTCTGGCTTTAGGCCAGAGAAGAGAACAACAGGATCAAAGTCTGGTTTTATAGACATATTTAATTATGTATTTCTGGCAAAGCAATAAAAACCTATAATGCTTACCCTGTTCACAAAAAGGACATTGTTTTGTCATGGTCTTTCTTGTAAATTCTTTACACATGACTCACAGTGTCATTTTACTTGCAATTCTTAGGCAAATGTCAGCCCTACAAGGGTGCACGAAAGTGTTATAGAGGTTAATCAAAAACAAATGTGCATGTTAAAATAATATGTATCATTAAGAGCCATTCTCTCTATAAAGTGGAAGTTGTGTGATGCCGAGTTCTGAGTTTCTTGGAGAAAATTGCCCTCTGAGCCTACTACTCTTGAATTCGTGATACGGTGTTGTTGTTAATATTTTTTTTATAATTTATTACATTTTTTAGTTGCTTTATACAAAAAGAAAGGCTTCAAAGCGAATTAACAGCGAGATGCAATTCAAACAGATAAAATCAATGTGCCCAATGTTAGTCCTAGTCAGGGCAGACCTGTCGAAAATAACGGACATGATTAACGGGTCCGTTAATTTCAGTGGGTTTAGTTTGAGCACAACAGTGTTGGATAAAGCTCAAAGAACATAGTAATACCAGAAGACTATAGATTACTTTTAAAACATAAAGAGAGTTACGTTTTGTCTACAGCAAATCAAAATCTTAGTGTGATTTTTAAAAAGGGTGAGAAATGTAATATTATCCTCTTTGTTCCTCAGTGTATCAATTTTATCCTGTATGTATAGTAATGGTGGTGCCCAAATATCACCATCTGGACACAAAGTAGAGGTATTCTAGGCATGGGGGAAACTCTAAGGTTTATAGGAATAACAGCAAAACTTTAGGGGGAAACCTTAGCGGGGGAGGGACAAAACAGCCCAAAGAAGACTGATCATGATTAGTGGCATCTAGGATTCTATTCAGTTCACACTTGAAGCTGCATTTATCAAATTTGCCCTTTCCAAAGCAACATAGGAACCAAAACACAGTGATCCTTGAGATTTCACACATACCTGAATTTTGTGATGCACTTCTTCAGCCAAGCAAAAGATGCCTATACATAAGATGGGGGAAACGGGCATAAAAATGACCATCGTCGTGAAAACAGCACACCCCAAAATGCATTGTTAATGCTTTCAAAAATCTGTACATTAGTCAAAACTAATGCACATGTTTTTTAAAAACATGTGGAGAATTGATTTAATATTTGGGAAAGGTGGAACTGGAAGAAGCGAACTCTGACACACCCTTCCATCCCTAGAGGTCATCAAATGCTGCCTGTGGGAGGAGAGGGAAACAGAAAACTGGGGAAGGGGGGATGGAATGGAGTATCTTGGAAGACAACATGGCTGGCTGGGACGCCTGAATAGGAGGTCTCCACACGGCAACATTTAGCTGCAGGCCCCACTCATGAAACCAGCCACTCTCCTTCAGATCAGTTTCTCTTAAAGAAGTTGCATGAAGTGTGGGGTGTGATCCATGAGAGGCAGTCAAGTACAACATTCCTTGTAATGCTAGAGAAGACATGCGAGGGAATGTTTGGTCCAGCCAGTCGCAACTTCCTGTTCCTCCTGGCTGGAGCATCCTTCCCTTTGCATGTGATAGAAGGTGGGACGCAACACGCTCTCTCTCTTTCACTTCTTCATTGGACCAGCTTTTAGCTAGGAATGCTCTGCTAACTTTCAGCTATCAGAGTCACTGAGATTGTTCCCCCATACGGGGTAGATCCACATGGACATATTTGTAACTAAGTCTGCCTTCAGGGATCCAACTATGAACTGCTGTAAGTAAACTTCTTTTATTGAATTTGAATAAGATTATGGAGTCTTTATTCTTTTTAAGAGGGATTTAAGGGAACTTACCAGGAATGTACAATTCAGTCTGAGGCAGCCTGCAACCAGCTATCTGCTGTGCTGTGTAAAGGGGAATGTAAACTCTGCTAAGTAAAGGAACTTGCTAGCGCAAGTTAGGAAGGATATTAATAAACAATATATCCTCTCTTCCCACCCTGAACATTCCCACATGAAGATCATGCCTTGGATTGTAAGAGAGGAGAATACCAAAATCAACCAAAGCATGGTTAGCCTCCTCTGCTGGTGATGTCCTTCTGTTTCCATTGGACTCTGGCTGTGCTGTTCCATTCACATTTCCCCAAAAGTTTGCAGTAGTGGAGCTTTCTCCCTGCGCTCCTCCAAAGCTGTGTTGGCTTGGAGGCTTGGGGTTTAGCCTTCCTGAACAAAGTAAAATGAGACATCAGAAGCTGTTGGAGGAGTGAGGAATCAAGGTCTGCCTGATTTGGGGTTATTCTCACTTCCCCCAACAGCCCTCGGCATTCCATTCCCACAAAATTTAGGAGAGGCTCTTCAAGAAGAGCAAAGAGGGAAGAAGAGCAGGTGGGAAACTTTCTGTGAATTTCCTTGAATTAACTGAGGTCAGGATTCAAGCCGATGTTGTCCTAGTTGCACAAGGACTTCTGCTTGCATAGCAGGACTTCCTCTCCCTGTGCACCCGTACCCCATTTCTGCTCTGGGGGTGTCGGGGATACACCCAGAACAGATGCAGAGGTGCATGGGGAGAAGAGAGGGAGAGGAAGTCCCATTGTACAGACAGATGTCCTTGCACTAATGGGGTCTCTTTGTTGCATACAATCCCATGTCTTCAGGGAGTTACATTATTTAGAACATGAAGCCGTCCAGATCCTGCCAGACTACAACTCCCATCATGCTGGTTAGTGCTGATGGAAATCGTAGTGCAGCAACACCTGGATGGCACCATGTTGGCTATCCCTGGTTCAAAGCAAATATTCAGAATCTAGAGTGTTTCTCACTAGTTCTTGAAACTGCAGAATCCCCCTCTCACTGTTTTATATTAAATGTTCTCTAGATCTAACAATAATATGTTGGTCAATCTGTGTTATTTGTAGACAGATTTAAAATGGATTTAGTCTATCATCCTAGCACACTAGGTTAGAAGAAAAAATTGACAGGGCTTGTTTCCAGGTTTTGGGTTGTTTTTTTTAGGATCAAGTTCCCAGCCCTGCTGAAATTAACAGAGGTAATTTGTCTTCAATTCAAATACTTTGATTTAACCCGTGTCTTTCCACACCTATTAGTACTCGTGTTTTCAGACAAGTTTTACTCATGTTTGCAATTATTCTTTGATTGCTTTGGGATTGCAGGCAAATGAAACTGTGGATTGCCTAAATTAAAAATAAAATAAAATAGAGATGTAACTTGGATGTAGCTGATGATGCAACATTCATGAATAACTCTCAATGATACACAGATGGGACCATCATAGCGAAAGGGGAAAAAGGACAAACGCCCAGCCTGCACCCTTCGTGTTAAATGGGGGGAATCTAATAGGAATGGGCAAAGATAATGGGGAGTATAAAAAAGTCATCTGGGAAGAGAGACAGACAGCTGAGGAAAGACAGCAGGCTTTTAATTGTCCTTTGCTTGTTCATGTTAAAATGCCAGTTGGACTTTAAAAGTGGTTTGTGAAATTCCATCCATTTATCATCACACAAGTCTAGTGTTAAAATTAGGACTTTTCACCGGCTAAATCATTTATATATTTGATCTGCTATTAACCCATTATGGAATAGCAAATTAAATAAACGTCTGTGTTCTCAAACCTCTGTGGCTATCGCTTTCTAAGATTCAGAAAGAAGGGATAAATTATTATTATTATTATTATTATTATTATTATTATTATTATTAGGGCTTTTTTTCAGCCAGAACTCTCCAGAACTCTCCAGAACTCAGTTCTGGCACCTCTCAGACGGGCACCATTGCCATTATAAGAGAACAAGGGAGGCGTTCATGGTGAGTTCCAGCACCTCTTTTTCTAGAAAAATAGCACTGATTATTATTATTTTCGTAAGGGTCCTTCCAAAAATTGGAGCAAGCACTGTCAAAGATGGACACATTCCGAGTTTTTCTTCCTGTCTCAAAGGCATGCCTGTCAGCTCTGTTACTTTCTGACCACGGGGCCGATGTAGAGGTTGAAAACATACCCATCAAATCATATTGGTCCAATAATTAATTAAATGATTTTGAGATTGGGTCGATGAGATTTACCAAACACACCTTCCACTCTCCAGAGACCACTCTTGTGGTCCACCACAAAAGCACACCATGACCAATAAGAGGCAGAGACAACTAAATTTAGTTTTGTTAGGGTTGCCATATTTCAAAAAGTGAAAATCTGGACGCAAAAATTAAGTTGTTCAGCTATTTTTAAGAATTGCCAAAAATGACACCACCGACATGGGTTGACATACATCCTGATTTTTAGCAATTTCCAGCCAGACACTGCTTCTGACTGCAGTATTCCGGCTATGTCCAGGAAATTCCTTTTTATCGCACATTCATAATCCAGCACCGAGGGCCTTCTGGTAGTTCCCTCGCTGTGAGAAGTAAGGTTACAGGGAACCAGGCAGAGGGCCTTCTCGGTGGTGGCGCCTGCACTGTGGAACGCCCTCCCAGCAGATGTCAAGGCAATAAACAACTATTTTACTTTTAAAAGGTAACTGAAGGTGGCCTTGTTTAGAGAAGTTTTTAATATTTTGTTGGAAGCCGCCCAGAGTGGCTGGGGAAACCAGATGGGCGGGGTATAAATAAATTATTATTATTATTATTATTATTATTATTATTATTATTAATAATTTCCAGTCATGCAAGTCCTGTAACTTCCTGCTGAAACCCCATAACCTTTCATACCACAAATGACCCCAACAGCGATAATGTGGTAGCACTGGGGAAGCATTGCAGAACTACTCCACCAAGCAGAATTAATCCACCGCCAATGCGCTATTATTGGATCAAGAACACATTGCAGAATGCACCCACAACATGTCACCTTTCTGGAGCAGAATCTGTTCCAAATATCTGGATACAAAGGATATTGTTCAGACACAGGTGGAAAGGTTTGTCGCAATGTATTTTAAAGCCGGGTGAAACTAATAGTTCCGATTCAGTCACTGTAGTGCACAAATGTAATTTTAAATTAAAACAAGGGTTTTAATTAATTTGATGAATAACACACCATGTGTTAGATCCCCTGTGGTATGTATTTTTTACACACAATTCAATTTACTTGGAGCTGCTCTCAAATCTCAGGGTATCACCAAATCCCAGACTCTGATCACTGCGCTACAGAGGTTGTTTGGAAGGGAAGCTGGAAGTTTTGGATGCTGGGTAAGAGGAGACAGAGGGTTGTAGTGTTTGTAGAGGGGCCACTGCCCTTTTGACATAAATCCATTTTCAATAGGCTACCTTTAAAATAGCCAGCAAGGGAAATAATTAAAAAATATTGATTTGCTTAGTATGAGGTTAACACGTTAAACTGCTCCACAATAAACAGAGATCATTTGATGCTCACAAGCTATCATTCCACTCTTCCCGCACTTCATTAATTTGCATTTGATCGTTAGCTTTCTATGTGAGAACCGGAAGTTAGCAGCTTGGTGCACAAACAAGTAGGACGCCATTTAGGGAATACAGGGGATTTTGCCAGGATCCCATTTGTACTACTACTCATGCCGTTGTCAGTGGAGGGTGGGGTTTATTGGTATGGAGAGCATCTTTGTGCCCACCCCTTCTATAGAATTCTGTCAGTCAACAGAATCTGGCCATGAAGCAAGCAGCAACCTAAATGGTATTGTGATGATGTAAGAACTGGACTTAACGTCATCAGTATATAAGGGTGGCTACTTGTCTTTTGTGCTTCACTAGTGTCCTGTGATCCACCAACTGGAGCCATGTTTCAAAAGATATTCCCTTTCCCTCAGATATACATTTGCCCCTTAACTATAATGCCTGAAGAGAACTTCAAAATTAAATAATTCTGTGCCCGGTAGTTTGTTTTGACTGTCAGGATTGAACTGAGTTCACAGATCTTCCACACAAAAGCCCAGTCCTGGCTACAGGTCTCCACCACCCCACCGCTTTCTTCATTTCATGAAGGGAGGGGTCCTTCTGTTAAATGATTTGATACTTAGAAACACTTGCTGATCTACTTCCAATCAATCAGAGATCCACCACCAGATCTTGATCCACCTTCTGCCCAACCCTGGAATAGAATGTTGTTGTTGGCACCCACCTGTCTCGAGAGACAATGGAGTGCACCTCCAGAGGTGAAGCCAAACCACTGTGTTAGTGGCACCAAAGTGACCTCCTTGGGGCACAAACCTGGTCAGTGTGAATGGAGGTCCTGGGCTGTCTAGACAAGACCTCCCTCTCGGCCTTTCTGATGTGGTCCAAAGGAAAGCAGAGCAATACATTTGGCACCAGCTGGGTTGAAGGAGTTGCCGGAACTGCCTTAGGGACTCCAGATTTGTGTAGGGTTTACTCCTTAGCCTTTTCCTATCCGAAGATATCCCGCAAGACAGCAGAGGTTTAGGATCAGAGATTTCCTTCTCCTAGATGGGCTACCTTCCCAGATTGACAAGCCCATCTGCCCCTCACTTTCCTCTACACTACAGCATGTGCAGAAACCACCTTCTTGACCATCGGACCCACTATTAGTCTCATCTGCTCAAGCTGCTGGAGCCTTTCTTCGCATGCATTGTAAGTCCCTAGCTCAGGGGCCAGCAAACTTTTTCAGCGGGGGGCCGGTCCACTGTCCCTCAGACCTTGTGGGGGGCCGGACTATATTTTGGTGGGAATAAATGAATGAATTCCTATGCCCCCAAAATAACCCAGAGATGCATTTTAAATAAAAGGACGCATTCTACCCATGTAAAAACATGCAGATTCCCGGACCATCTGTGGGCCGGATTTAGAAGGCGATTGGGCTGGATCCACCCCCCAGGCCCTAGTTTGCCTACCTCACCGAGGATTTGAAACCCTCACCTGGTTTAGCCAGCAAGTCGAATGACTTCCACTGATTTCAGCAGGACTTATTAATGCATTTGTATTTAAATTTAGTGGGACGCGGGTGGTGCTGTGGGTTAAACCACAGAGCCTAGGACTTGCCGATCAGAAGGTCGGCAGTTCGAATCCCTGCAACGGGGTGAGCTCCTGTTGCTCGGTCCCTGCTCCTGCCAACCTAGCAGTTCGAAAGCATGACAAAGTGCAAGTAGATAAATAGGTACCGCTCCGGTGGGAAGGTAAATGGCGTTTCCGTGCGTTGCTCTGGTTCGCCAGAAGCAGCTTAGTCATGCTGGCCACATGACCCGGAAACTGTACGCCAGCTCCCTCGGCCAATAAAGTGAGATGAGCGCCACAACCCCAGAGTCGGCCACGACTGGACCTAAAGGTCAGGGGTCCCTTTACCTTTACCTTTATTCACATTTACTTAGAAGTAAATTCCTCTGTGCTCATGGGACATTCTCCCAGGTAAGTTGCCTAAGTATTTAATTTTCTCAAGCCTACACTCCTTGATGGTTCGATGATCTTCCATCTTTGATCCCTCATGTACTTGTGCTTTTTAAAATTCTTACTGAATAATAAAAAAGAGTAGAGGGTTTTTCATCCCACCCACCCCTTGGCATTTCGAATATTTTTGCATTCAGATCATCCTGCGCCTTCCTTCTTGTTTTTCTTAATCTAAGCTGAAATTCATTTCAGGCAAAAATAGGCTGTCCCTTAGGAAACTAAAATGTGGCAACTAGTCAAGAGATTAAATGAGGTTGTTTGTTGGTTTTCTAAGTTGCAATTAGACAGTCAACAACTTCACTTGTAAATACCAGACTTTAAAGGATAAAAGGTCAGTGCCTGCTTCCTTCTATAAAAAAACGTCTTGCAGTAACGTAACTTTTTGCCAATTGTAGTTTTTTCTTTTTTTAAAACAAAACCCTGGAACAGATTTAATTGGGGGTCTTTACAGCTGTATACTGTTTTCTTACCACTATGCATCATATGTTTGTGGGTAAATGTAGAATTTGATATCAGTGCTAGGAACCAGGTGCTATGTAGCCCACCTGGTTCACCCCACCCCCAGGTAGCAATCCTAAACCCACCAATTTAGAATTAAATAAGGCTTGCTTCTGAACAAACATATAATCTGGTGGAAGGTTCCAATAATACCACTTGGACTACTGTTCCTAATCCTAAACCAATTTCCTTAAAGGTGAAAACAAAATCAGTATCACTTGTCTAGAATCCCATTCAGCTGTGCTGCGGATTTGTCAACTAGATTGCGCTTGCAATTGCTTGCTTAACAACCAGCTTGTGAAAAACAAATTCAAAGTTTTTAACAGTTTCACAATTCTTTGACTTTGTGAATTTTTAAAAAATGTTCAAAAGTCTTTCAGGGAAACTTAAAGTCTGTTTTTGAACCTAAGTAGACATTCTTTCCTTAAAAATCCAGATTTTTAATGAATTTAGAGGAAAGTAACATGTTAGTGCCATCTGCAGTATTTTGCACTGCTACCAAATACACTGATGCTTTATTTAACTCTCCTGCCAAGTCTCCCTTGAGTATTATAAAACTGGCTCATTTACTTTCGGAGAGTTTCCAAGAACTACCCACCTGGCTTTCATACAGACTGGCCCTATGCATGTATACATAGACATAATTCCAACTGAATTCAATAGGACTTGTTCACCTCGTAGGTGGGCACAGAATGGCAGGCTTGGTATCACCCACACAATAAATTAGCACCTTCTAATACCCAAGACATATATCTGTATACAAGGGAGAACTGTATTCACCTCCGACAACTGTAGAAGAGGCAAATAGAACAAATGTAGAAGCAGTTTTAACTTTGCCAGAAAATGTTCTTATCTTAACAAAACGTCGTTTTGATACTCGAGGCCACATAATAGGGAATGTGTGCATTGGGATTCAAAGGTTCATCTTTTGAATACTGCTTTGTTACAATTTTGTACTTTCTTGGGGGTCTGCATGGCTATACAGTGTTCTTAGGAAACTCAGATTTAATATAACAAAAGGGAAGGTCATGGTGTTTAAGGGCTCAGTGTAGAAATCTGTTGTGCTGGAACCATTATTCCCACATAATGTGCTTAGAAGAAATGCTGACACCTCAGTTTCAGCTTCTTAACCAGTATTAAATATGGATGAGGATCACATAATAACCCAGCTTCTGTTGTTGTCTCCCATCATGCTACGCATGACCTACTTCTGCTTTATGAATCAAAGTTTTCAGCACAGTCCACCCAAAGTCTAGCACAGGGTTTCCCAAACTTGGGTCTCCAACTGTTTTTGGACTACAGCTCCTATCATCCCTGACCACTGGTCTGGCTAGCTAGGGATGATGGGAGTTGTAGTCCCAAAAACAGCTGGAGACCCAAGTTTGGGAAACCCTGGTCTAGCATGTGCTTTCTCATTAGCTTGCATGGTATGAAGAGAGGGCCTTGGGCATTGTATGAATGGGGGCTTATACCTGTGCATCCTTCCTTCACTGAGTAGGCCCCTGCATATGTGAGCCATCCACTGTTGTGAGTGTAGCCAGAGTGGTGCATGCTCCAGTTATCTCTCGCTTGGACTACTACAATGCGCTCTACATGAGGCTACCTTTGAAGGTGACCCGGAAACTACAACTAATCCAGAATGCGGCAGCTAGACTGGTGACTGGGAGTGGCCGCTGAGACCATGTAACACCAGTCTTGAAAGACCTACACTGGCTCCCAGTACGTTTCCGAACACAATTCAAAGTGCTGGTGCTGAACTTTAAAGCCCTAAACGGCCTCAGCTCAGTATACCTGAAGGAGCGTATCCACCCCCATTGTTCATTGCTTTTCGCAATGAGGGAACCGCCAGAAGGCCCTCGGCGCTGGACCTCAGTGTCCGGGCAGAATGATGGGGGTGGAGACGCTCCTTCAGGTATACTGGACCGAGGCCGTTTAGGGCTTTAAAGGTCAGCACCAACACTTTGAATTGTGCTTTTAGAAGACATCTGAAAGCAGCCCTGTTTAGGGAAGCTTTTAATGTTTAATGGGTTATTGTATTTTAATATTCTGTTGGAAGCCACTCAGAGTGGCTGGGGAAACCCAGCCAGATGGACAGGATATAAATAATAAATTATTATTATTATTATTATTATTATTATTATTATTATTATTATTAAAGAGGCATGTCTGATCTGTCACTGAAACACCCCTTCCTTCACTGGGTGTGACTCTCTCCACAGTGGAAACTGGTTGGAACCTTAGACTTGCCTGTGTAGCCAGTCCTAGCTGCTTTTCGTGGCTGTGAATCTGTGGGTTGCCAATAAAACCAACTATTAAGGTTCTCCTGGTATTAAGGCAGAACTGCTGCAAGGTTTCCTCACACAGCGAGGAGCCTTTCCAAATCCACAAGATGCACAAAAGCCTCAGAAAGAAGGAAAAGATGAATGGATCCTGCCCAGGTCTGGGGATGCACGTCAGCTGGGGGCTTAGTGCCTTCCCTAGAGACTCACTGGGTGACAGTCAGCTGATGAGCAGAGGGGTGGAGTTTGCAGTGGAGAAGCAGATCCCTGCAGAGAGCACAACATCACTGTGTGCACAGGGATGGGCAAAAGGTAGTTCTCAATCTACTAGTAGATATCAGGATGAGGTACAGCAGATCATCCAAGGTATCTGCAGAATCGGTTCTACCAATAAACAAAGTGAGGCTCTTGTTCATCAAATTTAATAGAATGGGCTTTAGGCTTCAATTCTGAGCATGCATGCTAGGGAGTAAGCCCCACTGAACAATGTGGGACTTCCTTCTCAGTAAACATAGGTAGCATTGCACTGCTAGTCTTTTATTTTTCCATTTTATGGACTATTTCTTTCACCCTGAGGATGGGAAGACCAGATGTCCAGATGAGTAATAGATACTTCTAAAATGTGTGCAGTTTGCTCTTTCACTTAAGCACTAACACTTTAAATAATACTCTACTTTGTTTTTTAAAAAAAATTCTCCAGAAAATATTGTTGCTGTAAGCATTATCTAGCCACCTTTCAAGCAGTTATCCTAGAGTAAGTTTGGGGGGGGGGGAATTGTACAACTGTCCACTGTCTGACTGTCCACTTGCCTTTAGACAAGGCAGAGTTTCTGCAATGTTTCCTCTAGAATTCCTTTGATGTTTCACATAATGTTCTTGAATCATCCACTTTGATAGTTTAATCATCATACTGACCTTTTGCTTTATCTGGCTTTAATTTAACCAAACTAAGGCTCAACCCAAGTTAGTCCAAGGCTGCAATCGACAGCCATTAGCATCTATGAAAAGTTTTGGTCTATTTTGGTTGAATGTAGATTACAGTCTGTAACCCATTAACTTCCACGGGACTTAATTTTAAACACTGAAGACTGGGGCGGGGGAAATGTTGCTTGTAGGCACTGAACATCAGAGGGGCATCTGCATAGTCTGGCTGATGTGCCCCCGTGCCACCAATGCCCCCACCTGTGCTGGCATTTAGAGTGAAAACACTCAGCAGAAGCTGAACTTGACATTGGATCCCTGTTGAAGGAGAACACTTTGCCCTGGATATAATCACACTGAGACCCTGAGTTTAGGAAAGTAAGAAAGCTACATTTCTTACAGGAAGCACATGCTTGAGAGGAAAGATTCTAGTTCTATCTAACTAAGGTGGAGATGCCTGGAGAGCCATGCTTTCTCCTGTTTCTCAGTAGGAGAGGCACGAAAGATGAGGAGGTGAGGATAAAAAAGGAACAACCTATCCATCTAGACCTGAGGAGGTCAGCACAGGCTACATCAGTATGGACAGTCTGGGAATCTTGGAGGTTCTTCTCTCTATCTACTTTTTCCCATGCAGCCACATCAGCCTCCAGTACAAGCTGATACTCTTGGATCATTGACCAAGCATGCTGGGGTGAAGGAGGCTAGAGTTCAATATCTTCTGGTAGGTTTCTCCAACCCCAGATTATGGGTTTACCAGAAATGGGTGAGGGGTGTTCCCACACAAGTTGGCAGGGGCGCCAACCGGAATAAAACATTTGGAGGGCCAGGTGATGCAGAGGTGAGGCCATGCAAATGAGAGCAAGTTTAATCCCGGAGGGCGATGAGCAACAGAATCAATAGACTCATTAACAGCACTTTGGGGGAGAACATAAGAAGAGCCTGGTGGATCAGGCCAATGACCATCCAATTCAGTATCCTGTTATCACAGTGGCCAACCAGATGTCTATGGGAAGCATGCAAGCAAGACCTGAGCACAAGGCCACTTATAATTCCGTAATAGTAATAATAACATGAGATGCAGTGCACACATAGCAGCTGAATGGCCACGCCCATCAACTTTGGGGGTTGCTCTCTCAAATATTTTATTGGGGGGGGCCATGGGCTTAGCTGACGGAGGGAATCTGGAAGTGCTTCTTCTCTCCTTCCCTGGGAACTGACTTTTGGCCATTACTCACAACCAGAGGTGGCCCGTGATGATCATGGACCATCATGCAGCTGCTCCAAAGAAAGGGAGAATTAGCTGAGTGATGGGACAGAATGAAGCATACATTGGGGGCTCCAGTGAGCCTCTCTCCACACCTCCCCCACATTGTAACAATGGATGTTTTGCTCAGAATGCATGAAATCTTCAAGATCACAATGGTGGTGGACTGAAATGCCGATAAACCTTTTTTTTTTTTTTTTACACAAGTGTTATTGTTTCTTTTGGAAAAATAAACTCCCTTGGAAGTGTGTGATGCAGCAGGAAATGTGGAAACGTGAAACTAAACCATCCTGTGTCTTTATAATTGTGCGTACTGAAGACCATCTGTTTCCCAGAGAAATATGCTCCCATTTAAAGTAAGTTTAATAGACAAAGTATCAAGATCACTGGAGGGTGAAGTTGTATATTTCCTTCCCAAGTAAAAAGGCCAGAGCGAAACCGCTAGTTTGTTCAGGGTAATAAACGTCTTTGAAATAACTAAATAAAACGAACTACAATGCACTAACTGCCCACCTCTTACAAGCTGAAAAAGTAGGCTCCCCTGTAAGTAAATCATTCTTGATGGGCTGAGCTAGAAGTGCCTGATGGTTTCCTAAAAACTCTTAGGCATCCTAAGAGTATAAAAGGAACAGGATAGTGGCTGGTGCAGGAAGAGAGAAAACGAACATGCTTGAAATCTTCATTGTCATTTCAATCACTGTTTGAGGGGGGGGGGGGAATAAGAAGGGAAGAGATCTTTGCTAAACACCTTGATACCTTCTGAGATTAAAATTAGCTTATGTGATCTCGCCAAGTGGCTAACTCAGAGATTTAATTTGAGAGGGTGTGCTCTGTTTAACTGGATGGCAAGCAAGTATTTGTATTTATTAGAGAAGTTAGAAGTTATGACTTCCCTAGCAGCTACAACGGTGAAGTGGAAGCAAACCACAGTGGGGAGAGTGCTGTTGCAGTCTGGCCCAGATTGTTTATGCCACATTAAATGGTTGGAGGCAATATTCTTCTAAATGCCAGTATACCAAAGGAGTGTCTCCACCCCCATCGTTCAGCCCGGACACTGAGGTCCAGTTCTGAGGGCCTTCGGACAGTTCCCTCACTGTGAGAAGCCAAGTTACAGGGAACCAGACAGAGGCCTTCTCGGTAGTGGCGCCCGCCCTGTGGAACGCCCTCCCATCAGATGTCAAGGAAATAAACAACTATCTGACTTTTAAAAGACATCTGAAGGCAGCCCTATTTAAGGAAGTGTTTAATTCCTGGTGTTTTATCGTGCTTTTAATTTTGTTGGGAGCCACCCAGAGTGGCTGGGGAAACCCAGCCAGATGGGCGGGGTATAAATAAATAATAATAATTATTATTACTACTACTACTACTACTACTACTACTACTACTACTATAAGTGCTCTTGTGCTCAGGTCCTGCTTACAGACTTCCCATAGATATCTGGTTGGCCACTGTGATAACAGGATACTGAACTAGATGGCCATTGGCCTGATCCATGTTCTCCCCCAAAGTGCTGTTAATGAGTCTGTTGCTCATCGCCCTCCGGCGTTAAACTTGCTCTCATTTGCATGGCCTCGCCTCTCCATCTGCATCACCTGGCTCTGGGTTCTGTTTCTTGGTCACTCTAGAAAGTGTGACAGAATGCTGGGAAGGAGCTGGCTTTTCTGCAGATGGATGGGCTGCATTTGCTCAGAGACACTTTCATATGGTTTCCAGGTGGTCTTCCGTTCAGGTAGCTTGGAGAACGAGACCTGCTTAGCTTCAGTAGGAGACATCTTAACTGGGGACAAAGTTCAAACAAAACACTTGAATCAATAAGAAGAACATAAGGAGTGCCCTGCAGGGTCAAGCCAATGGCCCATCTAGGTTTCCTGCTTGGCAGGGGGTTGGACTAGATGGCCCTTGTGGTCTATTCCAACTCTATGATTCTAGTCCCACATCCTGTTCTCACAGAGGCCAACCAGATGCCTAGGAGAAGCCCACCAGAAACAGCACTCTGCCCCACTGCGATTCCCAGCAGGGCTGGATTTTGGTAATATGGTGCCCTGAAGACGAAATTTGGTGCCCCCTCCCATATTTCTTATTTTCACAATAATTCCATTTGGTACAGTTGCTTTCCATGTATTTTCTCAGTAGGTACCTGTCAGAGACTGCCTCCCGGTCTCAGCTCACAGAAGACCAACGCTAGCCATTAGAACTGTACAGAAGTCTTTATTGACATTTAGTTTCCATTTTCAGGCACTAGCGTGCGTCTCTACGTCTAGACCCTAGACCAGCGAAGCCTCGTCTGAGTCTCCGCCCCCTGTACACCAGCTTAAGACTCTAGCCTTACTCCACCTTCTACGTTTCTCCTTCCTCCTCTGGGTCCTACTACCCCCCTGGGTGCCTTCCTTCCTGGATGCCTCGGAAGCGGACCCTTCGGACTCCTCCCCTTCTCTCCGGCGGGCTTTGGGACCCGGCTCTCTCTCCTGACTGCCCATTGCGCCCCCCTCTTGTACATTTGAACTTGGCGCGCGCGCGCTGCCCCTGACCTTCCTTTTGACCGTTACCTCGCTCTCTGATGCAGGCGTGGCTAACCCTGACTCTTGTCCTTCCGCTGACGGAAGGCTGCCTGCTGCCGATGTTTGGGACTCCTCCCCCTTACTGCTCTCCGGTGGGGAAGCTGGTCCCGATTTCCAGCTGCTGCTCTCTGAGTCCCCTCTGGCCCCTCCTTCCTGGGATGTTCCCTCTGGCAACCCCCTGGCTCTGACCACTGGGGCCCCTTTCTGTGAATCCTCTGATTCACTGGAGAGACTTAGAGACCTCGGATGGCTACCCTCGCTGACTTCTCCCTCAGATTCCTCTCCCTCGGTCTCTACTTCCTCCCTTTCCTGTCCCTCTGCTCCTGAACCCCTGACATCCATCCCCCCCTCGAAGCCCCCCCTTCCCCCCTCCCCTCCTTCCGGTGCGGGTACTGGGTGCTCCGTCGTAGCGGGGGTGCTTGCAGGATACAGTTCGTCCCCCATGTACTCGTCAACGTCGCTCTCCTCTGCTTCCATCTCTCTGTCTTCGTGCTCGAACCCCACGTTGTCCCCCAACACGTCCATGTCCGTCTCGCCCCTCTCCCCCTCTTCGGGTGGTCCCATCCAAGGACCCCTCAGCCACTTCCTGCGCCACTGCTCCTCTGGTTGATCGTCCCACCAATACGAGTGGTCTGAGGCAGACCCCGGTGGCGAACCCACCTGGGAGCTGGGGACTGGTGCCTGTTCCTCGTCCGAGTCGAACCCCAGGAATGTGCTGGCTGAAAGAGTGGGTGTGAAAAGCCAGTCGTCGAAATACTCTGCTGGCATGGGCCTGTGCGGGAAGAGGGCATGAAACTCCTCTTTGAGCAGCGGTTCCTCCAAGGCATAGTCCGGTACCCAGCTGTTGGCACTGGCCGGGGTACCCTCTCTGGCTAGGAAATATTCTACTCCCTCTTCCCCCCATCTGGAGTCCAAAATCTCTGTGACCTCATTGATGTGCCCCCTCCTAGGCGACCCCCTCACTCTGGGCCCTTCTCTGCTCTGGTCTGGTGCTGTGTCTGGCTCCTGAAACCTATGAGGTGCTTTGTAGGGCGTGAGCACCGATCTATGGAACACCGGATGCATTCTGGAACCCTCCGGAAGCGCCAACCTGAAGGCCACTGGATTGACCTGCGCCTGGACTTGGTAAGGTCCTAGCTGCTTATGTCCTAGCTTCTTCTTAGCTAATGATCTGGTCGGCACTGCTTGCGCTGCTAACCAGACCCAGTCACCCACCTGTATGTCTTCCCCAACTCTTCTGTGTCTGTCGGCCTGCACCTTGTATGCGTGCTTTGCTAGTTCTAACTGCCTCCTGAGCTGTTCGTGGACCTCCTGCAACTCCGACGCTAAGGCTTCCGCTGCCTGTGGCTCCCCCTCCCCCACTCTCTCTAAACCCGGGAAGGTTCTGGGATGCCTCCCGTTGTTGGCGAAGAACGGCGTCACCCCCGTCGACACGTGCTTCGTATTGTTGTAAGCGAACTCGGCGAGCGGCAGGTAGTCCACCCATGTCGTGGGCTGCTGGTTGGCGTAGCATCTTAGGTACTGCTGCATGATGGCGTTGACCCTCTCCGCTTGTCCGTTGGTCTGTGGGTGTCTCGCCGACGCCAAATTGACTTTGACGTTCAGAATGCCCATCAGCTTCTGCCAGAAGTTCGAGATGAACTGTCGCCCCCGGTCGGAGAGAATAGACCGTGGCAGACCGTGGACTTTGAACACGTGGTCTATGAACAGTTTGGCGGTCTGCTCTGCCGTGGCTACCTTCGCACACGGAATGAAGTGTGCCATCTTAGTAAACATGTCCACCACCACTAGCACTGCTGTCTTTCCCTTCGAGCTGGGCAGATCCGTGACGAAGTCCAGGGCCACCCTCTCCCACGGTTCAGACGGTGTCTGCAGCGGTTCCAGCAGTCCCGCCGGCGGTCTGTGAACTGACTTGGCCCTTTGGCAGGTGTCACATCTCGAGACGTAATCCGCTACTTCCCCCCGCATCTTGGGCCACCAAAAGTCTCTGGCTACGAGTTCGACAGTCTTTTCTTTGCCAAAGTGCCCGGCGGTGGGAGCGTCGTGTAGCTGCTGCAGGACCCTTGCGCGGAGGTCGTCTCCCGGCACGTAGAGTGCTCCCTTGTGGAGGAGCAACCCATCGCGTATCTGGAACTCGTCGGCCCTCGCTGTGCCCCTGTGCACCTCCTCCATCTTGGCCCGTGCGAAGGGGTCTTCCCGCAGCGCGCGACGTACGGCGTCCAGGTCCACGGTTGCCGACGCGCATGCCCACGCTTCCGGTGCGAAAATGTGCTTGGCCGCCGACGGTGCCGCCTCCTCCAGGTATTGCGGCTTTCTGGACAATGCATCCGCCATCACGTTGTTGTCGCCTGGGATGTACTCTATCTTGAAGTCGAAGTCCGCGAAGAACTCTGCCCATCTAATGTGTCTCTGGTTGAGGAACCTAGCCGTGCGCCAGTACTCCAGATTCTTGTGGTCCGTGTGGACCTGCACTGTATGTCTGGCTCCGATGAGGAAGTGCCTCCATGCCTTGAATGCTGCATGTATGGCTAGCAACTCCCTGTCCCAGATAGTGTAATTCTGCTCCGACTTGCTGAGCTTCCTCGAGTAGAAGGCGCACGGCCTCCAGTCCCCCTGCTGGTCTTGTTGCAACAGGACGGCTCCCACGGCTCTGTCTGAGGCGTCTGTCTCCACCCTCATGGGTCTGCTGGGATTCACATGCAGCAGCTGCTCTTCGGACGCGAAGAGACGCTTGAGTTTCTGAAAGGACTGCTCCGCTTGCTCCGTCCAGATGAATTTCTTCTTCTTGGAGCTGAGCGTGTCGGTGATGGCCGCTGTCTGCATGGCAAATCCCTTGATGAACTTGCGGTAAAAGTTGGCAAAGCCGACAAACCGCTGGACTTCCTTCCGATTGCGTGGGCTTTTCCAGTCCAAAACTGCGCGAACCTTGGCGCTGTCCATGGCGAGCCCCTTGTCCGACAACTTGTAGCCCAGGAAATCCACCTCCGTCACGTCGAACTGGCACTTCTCCAGCTTGGCGTACAGCCTGTGCTCCTTCAGTCTCTGCAGAACTTCCCTGACATCCCTCTCGTGCGCCTCTCGCGATTCTGAAAAAATCAGGATGTCGTCCAGGAAGCATACGCACTTCTTGTAAAGGAGCCCCGCCAGCACGTGATGCATAAAGGCCTGGAAAGTGTGAGAGCCATTTTGTAATCCGAAGGGCATAACTCTGTATTCGTAGGTGCCCAGTGGCGTGAACATGGCCGTCTTCCACTCGTCGCCGTCGCGCATGCGAATCAGGTTGTACGCGCCACGTAGATCCAGCTTGGTGAAAACGCGTCCCTTCCGCACCGTCGCTAGCAGGTCGTCTATCTTGGGCATGGGGAAAGCTGAGGGCTTGGTTTTCGAATTTAAGATTCTGAAGTCCACCACCAGCCTCCGTTGGGGCGTGTCCCGCTTCTTCACAAAGAATACGGGACTGCCTCCCACCGCTTTCGACTCCCGGATGAACCCACGCTTCAAATTGTGATCTATGAACTCCCTGAGTTCTTGCAGTTCATCCTCAGACATGGAGTACAGTTTCCCAGTTGGCAGCGTCGCCCCCGGCAGGAGGTCAATCTTGCAATCATAGGGTCTGTGAGGGGGTAGCTTGTCCGCCTCCTTCTCGCAGAATACCTCCAAAAACTCCGCATACTTGTGGGGTACTGCTTGCAGCGTGCCCAACTGTAACTGCGGGTCCTCCTCTTCCCCTTCCGGGCTGGGTATAATGCAGTGTTCTGCACAGTAGGAGGAGCCAAAAGTCAGTTGGCGCTGGTACCAAGCCAATGCTGGGCTGTGTCTGTGCAGCCAACTCATGCCTAATACTATAGGCGTGTCGGACAGTTGGGTGACGTTGAAACTGATGACTTCCCGGTGATTCCCAATTTGCATCACCATAGGCGGCGTCTGCTGCACCACCTGCCCCCCTAGCAGTTCCCTGCCATCCACCGTGACAACCTTCAGGGGCAGTGTGGCTGGCAGTAATGCTACGTTGTGTTGTTGAACGAACTCCAATCCTATAAAGTCTGCGTTACTGCCAGAGTCAATTGTAATAGGCACTTCTAAGGTGAGTCCATTGGGCAGCTGAAGCGATGCGGTTAGCTGCACCACTGGCTTGGGCGGGAGGGGGTCTGTGGGCTGCAAAATCTCTGGGGACTTCCTCACTGACTCGTCTGGCTGGGCCCCAGTGCCTCCTCTTCCAGCCAGACTTGGTCGTTTCCCTGCTGTGGTGCTCTCTGCTGAGTTGTTTCCAATACTGTCACTGAAGCTGCAGTGTGCTTGAGAATCCTCTGGGGACACTCTTTCGCCATGTGCTCTGCACTCTCACATATATAACACTTCCTGTTCCTTCTAGGCAGCTTCGATTTTACTGCTCCCGGTGTTAAGGCTCTGGTAGCTGAGTGAGCCCTAGCACCGCCAATCTCCATCTGCTCCTCGCCCCCTCCCTGTGGAGGCGTGGACTGCGCACGCGCTGCCTCTCTGGGCAAGAGGGAGGGCACTCTCGCTGGTGAGCGTCCCCAACGCCCTTCTTCTTTGCTCCACGGGCGTTCTTCCTGCCTCACCCCAATAGACAACGCTCTTTCAACCACTTGTTGAGTGGTTGTGGGTCTCTCTCCCCTTGCCATCTCATCCTTGATCTGTGCATTCAGACCCTCCCAAAAAAGGTCTCTAACCGGCGGAGAATCCTTATCCCAATTCAGCGCGTTGACCAATGCAAAAAACCGGGAATGATACTGCCTTACGCTGGCTTTCCCTTGTCTTAGCCCAAATATGTCCCTCCGGGCAATGTCAAGGTCTATTTTGGATAAGAAACAGGAGTCCATCGCCTTAATGAACGCATCTGCGCTTTGGAGCGCTGGATCCTTATCCCTCCATAGGTTGCGCAGCCATGCCTTCGCGTCCCCATGCAAATGAGACAAAATAAACCCCACTTTCTCCCGCTCATCTCTAAAGTGTCTTTCCAGCAGCTGCAGCGCAAACAGCACATCTGCTCGGAAATTGGGGTACTGCTGCAAATTCCCATCAAAATGAGATACAATGCTGCCTCCTCTCTTCCCCAAACCGATCCCCTCGGATCTGGGTACTGGGATCCCCTGCTTTACAAGCCCTTCCAACCTGGCTTGAAGATCTCTGCAGGCAGCTGCCGCTTCTTCCTCTCTCTTCCTGGATGCGATTATTTCAGCGTTGAGTAGTGTCACCGCTTCTTGCAGGGAAGCTATTTTCTGTTCTGTAGTCATCTTGCCTGACTCTTGTGAGCTCGCAAGGCACCAGTCTTCTACCCTCCCTGCCTCGCTTCCTTAGCGATGCTTGAGGCGAAGAAAACCGATGATACTGGGAGACGAGGCTTACTGTCAGAGACTGCCTCCCGGTCTCAGCTCACAGAAGACCAACGCTAGCCATTAGAACTGTACAGAAGTCTTTATTGACATTTAGTTTCCATTTTCAGGCACTAGCGTGCGTCTCTACATCTAGACCCTAGACCAGCGAAGCCTCGTCTGAGTCTCCGCCCCCTGTACACCAGCTTAAGACTCTAGCCTTACTCCACCTTCTACGTTTCTCCTTCCTCCTCTGGGTCCTACTACCCCCCTGGGTGCCTTCCTTCCTGGATGCCTCAGAAGCGGACCCTTCGGACTCCTCCCCTTCTCTCCGGCGGGCTTTGGGACCCGGCTCTCTCTCCTGACTGCCCATTGCGCCCCCCCTCTTGTACATTTGAACTTGGCGCGCGCGCGCTGCCCCTGACCTTCCTTTTGACCGTTACCTCGCTCTCTGATGCAGGCGTGGCTAACCCTGACTCTTGTCCTTCCGCTGACGGAAGGCTGCCTGCTGCCGATGTTTGGGACTCCTCCCCCTTACTGCTCTCCGGTGGGGAAGCTGGTCCCGATTTCCAGCTGCTGCTCTCTGAGTCCCCTCTGGCCCCTCCTTCCTGGGATGTTCCCTCTGGCAACCCCCTGGCTCTGACCACTGGGGCCCCTTTCTGTGAATCCTCTGATTCACTGGAGAGACTTAGAGACCTCGGATGGCTACCCTCGCTGACTTCTCCCTCAGATTCCTCTCCCTCGGTCTCTACTTCCTCCCTTTCCTGTCCCTCTGCTCCTGAACCCCTGACAGTACCCATATAAATGTAGGAATTATTATTAGGTGCCCTACTGGCTCTGTGCCCTGTGTGAGGGAACCACCACCCTAAATCCACCTGGCACTGGTGCAGAGACAGGGGACCAAAAGGAGGTTCCATGCAAATCAGGTATGTGTTTGAAGGACAGCCTTCCCACAAGGCCTCTCCTCCTCCCAGAGGAGATTGCTTCTGCTGCCACTGCCTGCTCCTGATTGCTTCTGCTGCCACTGCCAAGACTTCCAGCTGACCAATAGGGCCGGCTGGTGGGCGGGGCTAGCCACGTTTAAACAGCCGCGGCAGCGCTCTGCTCCCAGTCTGTTCCTGCTTTCTTCGGATCGCCCGCCCTCCCTCCCTCTTAGGTCAGCTTCTTTTGGGTATTGACCTTTCTATAGACTTCGGTTGGTTGCCTTGGTTGCCCAAGGGGCCTGGTAGGACTTTTTTATCCATTTGGCAAATTAGCACCAGCCTCTAGGTTTTTTCGCCTACCTTCGTCACAACTTTCTGGTATTGGCGGTTAGGCATTGGAATATGTGCGCTGTGTTGGAGGATTGGGTGTGGGCCATCATCTACCCCTCCTCTTTTGGGTATTCCATTAAAGGAATCCAGCGGTCGTGGATCCTGTCCAATGCCCTCCTGGTGGCTAGGGCCATGGCATGACCCCCGGTGACGTCATGCGGGAGCTTCCAGTTGTATTTGCATCAACAAGCTGCTTCCATTGGTTGTTAGCCCTGATATGACTCCCAGCTGTGCGGGGTGGAGTCTTGTATTGCTGTTTCATCCAATGCCTAAGCCAATACTACTCACATGCTGTAACCAATAAAGGTTGTGGCCTAATTTTGCCCATTAACCTAAAATAATGTGGCTGTGTGTCTTCTTATAAATCTATGTGGGTGGAGGGTCCTCGACTCACAATCCAACAATACCTGGATTCACCAGAGGGCTTTATGAGCCCTAACATACTGGTCATGGCCAGTGAGTTCCTGAGCGGTAAGTACATTTCTTTCCAGAAAAAAAAAATGAGATTCTCTGGAAGGCACGTTCCTTGTCTAAATGTTCCTCTCTCCCTGCCCACCTCCACCACACCTCCCCTCTTTCTCGACTTTCTGCTCAGCAAGAGAGAGAGAAAGCAGCTAATTTATTCACGGAAATGGATGTGTATACGTCTCCTTTTGCTGATTAAATTTCTCATTCTCTTGCCTTTTCCTTGAGGCTGCAGTTTTGCCGTCTCTCCACCACCCCCGCCCAGATTTTTCCCCACCTTCTCCCCCTGAATTGAATTGATGCCTCCAGATGAGCTGGGAAACCACGAGGAGGAGGAGGGAGCGAACTTTGAAGGGCGAGGAGGGAGGAAAAGGCTCTTCGGCATTTGTCATTAGGCTTACGGAGCAGCGAGACGCCATTGGCGTCTAACTGATCGGTGGTGACACTTCCGAAACAGCAAAGTGCCTTCTAACCGGTTTCAGTCCGGGACTTAAACGTTCGCGCAACAGCGAGCGGCAGGCCGCGGATCCCCACGGAGAGATTGCAAGTGGATCCCATTGAACTCCATTGGGCATTTCAGCCAGGCACGAGTCAATTAAATAAAGCGGGTGGAAACAAACAAACAAACAAAAACATACAACTTTCTAAGTCCACCAGTTCGTTAGGTTAGGTTAAATTAGGCGCTGAGCGATGGCACTGGACTCTTGGACTAGGTGACTCTCTGGGTTCCTTCCAACTCCACGATTCTAGGATTCCTCTGATGGAGCTTGAACTTCTTTGGGGGAAATAATAATAATTCATTGCCTTTTGGTGTACAGGATGAAAGCATTTAATGGACGGTGAAGTTGGAGCATACGTTTCATGTGCCCTGGTTAGTAGCTGGTAGTTCCCTCACACAGGGCTTAGGGCCAGTAGGGCACCTAATAATAATTCCTACATTTATCCGCTTCCTGAAATTGGAACCTCTGCCCAACCATCGAGTTCAGGGACGCCAAGTTTGTTACTACCACCACCCGCTTCTGGAAGCAAAACCCACTGAGATCTTGCTTAGGTAAATATGCACAGGGTTGGAGATTCCATGGTTGGTTGCTGCTTCCCTGGATCTTTAAACAGCGATCCTGTGCACATTGATCTGAGAGTAGGCCCCAATGAATACTGCGGGACCCACTTCCGAACAAATATGCAAAAGACTAGGTCGTTGGGTGAAGTTTGCAACCCTCACTTAAGTCAGAAGCGAGCCCTATGCATTTCTATAGGAACTCGCCAGGAAAGAGCGTTTAGGATCGAAGTTTAGCCGATAATCCGCTGAAGAGCTAGTCCGGATGCACCATTCGTGCAAGCTCCCTTCCTTCGGGAAGCGTGGGTAGGATGGCAGCCCTAGAAACGTAAGCGAAACGCAGTTGCACTTTTCGGGTGCTCCTGCGCTCCCTCAGTTTCCAGGATTTCCGCAGAACGGACAGTAAGTGCCACTAGTTTAGACGGCTGGCGGGGGGGAGGGGGAGGACAACGTTCCTCTCTACACTAGGAATGGGGGAATCGGGGCTTCCCCAGTTAGATCCCAGGTCCCATCAGCAACATCTGGTAGGCCGCAGGATCTGCTGACCTAGCGTGGGAGGACAATGCCTGATCACTGTTGCAAAAGGAAGACTTGATCCCGACTCTGCCCGGTGTGATCGGAATTCTCAGCGCCAGGATATTTGCTTCCCCTCTTGGTTATCCCCCGCGAAGTATGTCTGGAACGGTTTATTTCCCCCAGAAGTCAAGAAGCCTATTAAAGTGAACGGTGCCAAGCGGACTCTGGTGCAAAGTTTGCTGCGCCTCGCCAAAAGTCTGGGCAAGCTCCTTCGTCACCGAGCAGGCCCCGGTCCTTCTATTAAGGGACTTTTGGGAAAGGGCGTTTATGACTTCAAATAAAACATAGCCGTGCAGGGCTTAATTTCTTGATTGATTCTCAGATTTTGTTTTGGTTTTTTCCAAGCTCCTACGATGCTCCCCTCCTGGACAAAGACATTCAAGGCGGCGGTTGCAATAAAGCAAGTTGAGGCGAACAGTGCCTGTCTACTCAGAAGTAAGCCCCTTTTCTGTTCGGCGGAACTACCTTTCTTGCACGTGTCTTCAAGACGGCAGCCTCACTGCGCGATCCTGCCCACGTTTCCTCGGAAGTAAGGCGCACCGTGTGTTCAATGGAATTTAAAATCAATGCGTTCATAGGCTACGATGCTTGGCCCGTTTACACAAGAGAAGAAGGTTCCATTAAATGCCTCTTACTTCTGTGTAGGCAGGTCTAAGGTTGCGGTGTTAAGCTGCAACGCTATGCGCGCTTATTGGGAGTAAGTTGCCTTGAATTCACCGGGACTTACTTCCAAGAAAACATTCATCGGCGCTCAGTTCCATACTCGGCCAGGATGATAAATGGTCATCTTTTCGCCCTTAATCTGAAAGGTTTCATGTATTTGTGTCTCATTTTAGTGGCCTCTCTAAGACCTCTCTCTCTCTCTCTACAGTTCATAGATGCATTTCCAAGTTTTTATTGGTTATTTGTTATACTTGGATTCTTAGTGTTTTGCTGTAAGTCGCTTTGGGTCACTTTTGTGACTAATTAATCATAACGGTGACGATGCCATCCTCGAAACAACAGGTGACATTCTCTGAACCCTTGTGGGGTGTCTTTTCTTCGCCATCCCAGGGAAGCCATTTCAAATTAAGTAGATTTGGGACGGGCGAAATCCACAACGAAGTTCTGGAATGTTTTCAAGATTTACCGTAATGGCCAGCAAAAGTGTAGGTGAACAGTATTGTACGGTTCATGACCACTATAGCAATACAGTGGTACCTCCGGTTACATACGCTTCAGGTTACAGACCTCCGGAACGAATTAAGTTCTTAACCCGTGGTACCACTGTATGAACAACACAACCGCCCCTCTCTCACACACGCACTTACAGTCCTTCTTTTTCCTTTCCTTCCTTTACGCAAAGGGACTTGTGCGTTTGGGATGCTTACCAATTATGGTGGCCCATTTAACTATTTAACACGGAGGGGCCTGAAACACAGGCTGGTGGTGTCTGATGTTTCCCCTCCTGCCCCAACCCGAGCCATAACTCAGGTATGTTTTCCTACCAAGCTTAAATGGAACTCCCCTAAGGCTAAACCAACTGGAGCGGGAGTCGAGTGTATGTAAGTCTTGGGCGTAGCCAGGATTTGGTGGGGGGCAGGTCTTATGTTGGGGGGGCAGAACAGAGCTGTTGGTTAAGTATTTCTATTTATTTACTTGATTTTGGGAAGGGCAGCTGCCCCCCCCACGGGCTACGCCCGCGGGCGGGCAGGGGGTCACCACCGCAGATTTCCACACCGCAAGATTAAAAGGCAACATGGCACTCACGAGACCTCGTGCGGCCTTGGAAACTCGACTTCTTGCAGGGCGCTGACTCAGCAAACCCATCCTCCAGCTCGGAGCGTCGCGCGAGAGAAAACGCAGAAGCGCCCTCCACAAGCCACCCCCCACGACCTCCCCGCAACATTTGATCCGGAGTTAATCCCCTGAGTGGCTTGGAGCATTGCAAGCTCTGAAGTCACCTGGGTCTTCAGAAGCGGCTGGCAGTGCCTCTCTCAGGGTGGGAGGAAGGAGTCTTGAGATGACCCAGCGCCTCGGACCTCCTCGCCTTGCCTTTTGTGGCGGAACTCTTTCCGCGGGGGGCGGGGGGAGGAGAGGAGGGGGGTCGCCTTGGATCCGCTCCTGCCCTACATGAAAAGTTGAGACCAGGCCGGAAACCGGAGCTAACGCGACTCCCAACTACTGTATATAAACTGCAGGGGAGCAGCTGCAGGGCTCCAGCGGTGCCTTGTGTTCTGGGCAACTGCTGCCGCCGCCTTCCTTCTCTCAGCTCTGCAAGGAAACAAGCAACAAAAGGACCGCTGTTGGTCCACAGCAGCCAATCTTCATTTTAAAGGAGGAAAACATTTAGATAGAATTATTTTTTTAAAAAAGCCTTTGCGACAATGCGGATCTCTCCAGAACGGCAGGCCCAAAACCCAAGCACACTTCCTTTTGAAATAATGCCCCATTGGGTTTCGAGGGACACTTTCTCGCAATAAGTAGCTTGTGCGTATAAATATGGCTGGGGGAGGGGGGGGTGGAGAGGATGCGCGCTATATTTAAAATTCAGAAGGAAATGTGGAAAACGGAAAGAGAAACGGATAGAGAGAGGGAAATCAGGAAAGAACTGTGGAAACGAGGAAGCCCTCGCTAAGGATCCCAGTAGTGATGTATGGAAGAGAGAGCTGGACCATAAAGAAGGCTGAGCGCCGATGGATTGATGCTTTTGAATTATGGTGCTGGAGGAGACTCTTGAGAGTCCCATGGACTGCAAGAAGATCAAACCTCTCCATTCTTAAGGAAATCAGCCCTGAGTGCTCACTGGAAGGACAGATCCAATACTTTGGCCACCTCATGAGAAGAGAAGACTCCCTGGAAAAGACCCTGATGTTGGGAAAGGTGGAGGGCACAAGGAGAAGGGGACGACAGAGGACGAGATGGTTGGACAGTGTTCTCGAAGCTACTAAGATGAGTCTGACCAAACTACAGGAGGCAGTGGAAGACAGGAGTGCCTGGCGTGCTCTGGTCCATGGGGTCACGAAGAAGAGTCGGACATGACTAAACGACTAAACAACAAAAAAGAACATAAAAAATTAAGAGACAGTGTGACGTAGTGATTAGAGGGTTGGACCAGGTTGAGAGAAACCAGGGTACAAATCGTCACTCATCCATGAAGCTCACGGGGTGACCTTGAGGCAGCCACGGCATCTCAGCCAGCGCTACCTCGCAGGGTTGTTGTGCGCATTAAACGAGGAGGGAGAGAACTCTGCGCGCCCCCTTAAGTTTCTTGGAGAGAAAGGTGCGAGGTATAAAGGTCATTTAAATAATAAATAAATATCAACGCCAGCCACCGTGGCCAATGGTCTGAGTTAATGTGAGTAGCACCGGTGGGCCACAGGTTCCCCACGCCTGGTCTTGGGTCCGTGGCCCACCCAGGTTTATTCGTTCTTTCCCGGATCGAAGCAGGCCTTTCCTGTCATCGCCCCATAATGACGTTGATCTGCGTGTTTTTTCTCTGTCTCCCCCTCCTCTCCCCCCCCCCTCTCTCTGCCACTATGCAGTCTCCCTCAGCAGGCCTGGCGGCCAAGTGAAGAGAGCATCATTTTCGCCATCAAAGAGCTGTCAGGCATCTCGCTTATGAAGAGCTGCGCCCTGCCTCCTCTTTAAAGCATTACCCTTGACATCCACGCGTTTGGAGCGCTGTAAAGATATATCGTTGTAATCAAAGCTCTTATAATTGAGTTCTGCGGTTGGGAAGGTTAGAAAGCGACGAGGAAAAGGGAGAGGAGGAGGCGGCAAACTTCACTGCCTCCCCCCCCCCGCAGCAGCAGCAAAACTATATCTGTATATACACTTCAGGCTTGCTCAGAAGGGCAGAAGCGCGGGGTAAACATCCGGCCTCCTCCCCTAATACTCTCCGGCTCTTTCGGGCTGTGTCCGAAGCGATCAAGCAATATGATCAGTCATGAGACGCTGGGATCAGGTAATCCGATGGAAAACGCGCTTAAGCGTCCAATTCGCCACCTGGTTAAATCCAAGCGTTTTAATGTTAAGCCACAGCCACTCGATCCTCATTGATTCCAACAGAAGCGCCAACACGATTCTCCCGACCAGGTTTCTTTGGGAACCGCAAGGCAAAGCCCCGTTCATTCTGGCGCAGCTGATTTATTTATTTTTTCCCAGCTTGATCCCACGAAGTTCAGTGGGGTTTACTCCAAAGTATGTGAGCGTGTAGGGTTGCGCGCCGAGGCTTGCAAGCGGAGGTGGTCTGCCAACTCTGCAGCTTTGAAGCAGAAGAATCGGCCCATTCATAGGAAGAAATAAAAGAGCACAGTGGTTTCTCCAGACTGAGTGCTGTTTTCAGGATGCTTAAGGACAGTCGCAACGTCCCTGGACGCAGGATGCAACCCACATCCTTGCTACAGGGAGTGGGGAGGTGGGATCTTCGGTCTCCATGAGAATATCCCAAAGCAAAAGGTCTTGGGAAATAAAGGCACACGGCCTGCGTCACGAAGAGGATGTCCATCCATCGCTCATCAGCAGGTCAAAAAAACACCAAAAGCCCGCTCAGGAAGGAAATTTCTAACAGGTTACCAAAACGGCTAAAAAAAACCCACCCTGCCTTTTGCCACCGATGGTTTTCCCAGCTTAATGAGGGATAATTATATTTAGCACTCATATGACCCGTTTCAAACGTTCAAGCCCTCTAATGAACATCTATGCTATTTAGCATTCATATTCAGTATTGTACTTCAAAGGTTGAAAACATAAAATTGCAGTGTTGGAAGGGACCCCAAGGGTCATCTAGTCCAAACCCCTGCAATGCGGGAACCTCAACTAAAGCATCCATGACCAAGGAAGGGGTGGGTGTGGGTGTTCTCACAACAGTCCTGTAAGGTGGGCCAGTGCATTATCCCAACATTGCCGATGTGAGGGTGGGCTGAGAGAACAGTAGCTTTGAGGCTTCCTTAAAGCCACCTAGATGACTTTGCGGCTAAGATGAGCCTTGAATATGCCCTAGTTCGCTTCTAAAACTGCAGTCCTGTCTATACACACCACACACATCCCAGGGGGAGCAAGAGGTCCCTTGCCTCTGAGTACAGACAGGCAGAGTTGATTTCAGTGGGGCAAGTCCAACTGGCCTTCAGTATACAGCAAGGTGAGCCGGGTCAGGCTGGTTCCAAATTGCCTGTGCGCTTAATGCCCATTCAAGCATCCCATCATAGCGCTGCGGTGATGGGAGGGGGACACGTGGAGAGCAGGAACCCCAAGGAAGCGTGAGCAAAAGGCAACGGTGTATGTAGCAACACGAATCCGGTTAACAGCGCTAAATGCCTGTGATCTTCGGATGAAGGACGGTTAATAATAATAATAATAATAATAATAATAATAATAATAATGGTTGGTTTATCCATCGAGCACGTACGGAACGGTCCATAAGGAAGCGTTGAGCAACTGTGTGTGTGTGTGTGTGTGTGTGTGTGTGTGTGTGTGTGTGTTAACCACCAAGTATCCGTGGATTGGCTGTTCTCGACTTCATTTTCCGTCTTGCCCTTGTCGTTTCCTTTCTCACCTGACTGTGCCAAACATAGAATCATAGAACCATAGAGCTGGAAGGGGCCCAGAGAGTTGCCCAGTCCAACGCCCTGCAATGCAGGAATCACACCTAATCTGCTTGAGGCGCAGTTGCCAATGGGAGGCATCCGAGGCTATCTTCCACAAGCTGTGGCACGAGTCCTTTTGTCAAGCTGCGGTCAGGAAAGGAGCCCCCTGCCTATGTGTTTGCTTGCTTTTTTAACATTTGCCCTGAATGAACCACGAGAGAATGACTGAAACAACCGGGCTACTTTCCAGCTTTGCTATTCTTTACTGTTCTTCTCCTCCTCCTCCTCTTTTTTCCAGTAGAGGAGGCGCTCCCTTGCAGAGCACAGCTGCGTCCATTTAAAGGGAGCAGGACCTGAATTTACAAGGCGCTGAATCTTTCCAAGAAATCCACTGATGTGAACTAGGACGGAGAGCGCTTGGCGCTAACTAGGCTCTTAACACAGGTGCTCTGAGCCTGGCCTGGTTATGGTCAAGAAGAAGTCCGTTCATGGACCTGCGACATCGCCTGGTTCCAACACGATTTGGGTAGACAAAACCTAACTAGCTACACTTGGTGGCCCTTGATCCGTCCCCTTTCTGGACTCTTGGTCATCTCACTTCAGCGCCTAATGCTAAGAGGGACGTGCTTTCCGCTCTATCCCTTTGGCTGAATTGGAACGACGCAAAGGAAGTGGTTTCGTTTTCGAGAAATGTTGCTTCCTCCGGGGGCCGGGGGGCGCTTTTGCTCCAGGCGGGTTAACATGCCCCGCCTCCATTAAAAGGGGTGAGGAAGAGGAGAAAGGGCCGAGCTCGAATGCCAAGACTCACGTCCTATACAGTATCGTTATAGTCTCTACCATTTATTAGTATAATAAGTACCTCGGAGCAGATGTTCCTTGATATTTGGATTAATCTTTATTTATTTATTATTTTCCTTCCACCAACTGCTCAGGAACACTGGCAACAAATTCATATAGTGCGTGTGTGCACACAGACACACACAGACACACACACACACACACACACACACACACGTGTGTTCTGTTTAAAAGGACCTGATGAAAACTCTCACACACGCGCAGCATGTAATTTTCACTATTTTGGAGGAGAGAGTGGAACACATATGTGTGTGGATGTATATAGTACAGCACCAGCACACATATTCAGAGAAAAGCTGTTCAAAGCATCCCGTTGTTTTGTTTAGCTCTTGGCCTAAGACTCAGGATTTTGTCTGCTGGGCGCACAACAACAATAATAGTAATACCCGCAGCGTTTCGGAAACTTACAAATATATATGTGTGTAAATTTTGATGCGCGAAATTGCCTCTCCACACATACACCCCCCTCCACTTCACTACCCAGGTCATTAAAAGAGCCTGTGGGGATTTTGTGAACATAATTCCGGATGGTCTCTTAGTTCAGATCTTTGCAAAAAAACAAAGGATCTCTTCAAAGCCAAGCAAGAGAGCAACCAGTTGGGGAGCTCTTTGAAACTACTCAACAGATCCTCGCTGGCCACCTGCTCTTTTCCAGACAATTCTTTTCTCTGCCTACCCCAACTTTACACACACACACACACACACACACACACACACACACACACTCCAGGGGCCTGCCTTAAGCGTTTCTCCCCTGTCCTCCGGCTCCTTTAGTCTTTTGAGTAGTATATTATTCTGCACTGTAAAAGAGCCTTGATATTAGGGCGGAACTACAGAGCTGCTTAACTCCGCCCTCAAACGTCAGAGAATGGCTTCAAATCCCGTTGATGTCAAGAGAATCTGCTCGCAAGTAGGATCGAGCTGGAAGCGGGCTGTGGATCTGTCCTGAGACAGATCGCAAAGAGTTCATAGCTGAGCGTAATTTATCCAGAACCAGTGCCAACTACATTTTGGGGTCTCTCATTATTACAGTTTTTTATTATTATTATTATTATTATTATTATTATTATTATTATTATTATTATTAGGGACGAGTAAATGCATGGGAGTGTTCTGGAAGAGCATGGAACTGTTACTAATAGAAATCAAAATTCGAAATATTTCCAAGAGTATTCCCACACAAATCCTACCTGTCGTCGAGTCTGGCCTGTTCATGACAATGGAAACGCTGCCCCAAATCTAAGCGTTTAGAAGTAGCCGTAATTGAAGGCGACTCTGGCAAAATCGTCGCCAATACCAGAGCAGTCCCCCCCCCCCCATTACCCTGAACCCATCAGCATATTTTAAATCAGATTTGCATCTGAGTCCCCAATGTATTGACTTGGAATCAAATGGCCAATCTATTCCTCAGGAACATAGGAGAAAGAGCGCGATGCGGTTCTTAACAGAGCAGTCCTATCCCGCTGAGCTCAGGAGGACTTGACTCCCAAGAAAGCGTGCATAGGCTTATAGCGTAAGTACGTTGATTTAGGAATGTCCCGCTGAGTCCAGCGAGATGGACAACCAAATTGCTCTTTTAGGACCACAGCTTGAAAAACCTCACCCTGAGCATCATTCTTGGGGGCGGGGCAGCACTTGCTTCCAACGAATGTGCAGAATCCAGCTGCGAAAGCTGTTGTGATCTGAATGAGTTCCATATAATCTCTAGCCACAACGAGGTTCCACTGGAATCAACAGGACAGAAATCAGTCATGAGTCTGTCAACCCATCACGTTGCTCTCAGCGAGATTTGTTCCTAAGTTTTGTAATTATTTATTAAGCTGTATCTTTACCTTTTATCCCATTGATATCCCTCCACTCCTCCAAGGAACTTAAAGTAAGGAATATGACTCTTTCCCATCTTATCCTCTTCCCCATCTTATCCTCTCAACAACGCTGTGAGGTAGGTAGGCTATGGAAAGAGTCACGGGTTCCAACTTGAATAAAATATTGCGGAGGGCCAGGTAAATTCTACCCCACATAATCGATCACATGACACGGCACACGTACACCATTTGAATGGCAATACTCATTACCTTTGAGGGGGTCCTCAAATACTTTATTGGGCAGCTGAAGGGACCTCGGCCCCCTAAGAGTTGGCTCCTATGCTAAGAGTTAGGGACTGGTTCAATATCCCGCAACAAGCTCCGTGGCTAGGTGAAGATTTGAACCTAGTTCTCCCTGATCCTGAATATACTGCGCCCAATCCAGTGTGGTGTACTCTGGCCACTGCGCTACGCGACCAGTATGTTTAGGATCGTAGGGGAAAGGACTGCTACCGTTCAATAAACATTTGATCCTCCGGAGCTGAGAGCTGCGTGTCGCCTAAGAAATGTCCCGGGACTACCCCAGATTTGTCGGTTAGGCATATCAAACGCAAGCGCAGTATTGAGTGCGTTTACTCGGGAGTAAGTCCCATCTCCAAAGAGGTGGATCCCGGTCTTAGCAAAGCAAGTGTGCCATTGATTTGCGTGAGCAGGAGGCCCCGCTGAATCGAGTGGAAAATCCTGTTTGAAAATCAATGAGACAAGATGCCTCTGTGTGGCGAGAGAGAGAGCGCGAGCGCTCCAGAGAGGAGTGGCCACTTTTTGAGCTTCGCCTTGAAAGGATCTTTGAACGGGCTTCTCTTCTAACCAGCTAGAAGCTGGACCTTCCCAGATGGTTTGTAAATGTCAGGCCGTCGCTAAGCCACTGAAGTGTTATGAAAACTGCCGCCACTGGAACCTTGAAATGCCACTTCCTGCGTTTCCACGCACACCCCGCCATCGGCAGACAGGGGGGAAAGGAGATCCATTTCCAAGTAGCTTCGTGATCTTCAGGCCAGGTGTGCAGTCAATCAAGGGAGCCCTTTCACAAGGAAACCTGGGCAGGTAAGGCGCCATTCAGGGACTCGTTTGGCCCGAAGCTCTGGTTTGGAAAAGGTTTATCCCAGAGTAAATCCGCTGCAGTGTGATTGCAGCCTGCCACGTCTGACATCTCGGTTCTGAGCACTACTGTACTTGGAAGTCACTCTAATTGGAATGAACCACAGGCTATGCTTTAAAAGAGAGAGCCAGTGTGGTGTAGTGGTTAAGAGCGGTGGACTCGTAATCTGGTGAACCGGGTTCGCGTCCCCGCTCCTCCACATGCAGCTGCTGGGTGACCTTGGGCCAGTCACACTTCTTTGAAGTCTCTCAGCCTCACTCACCTCACAGAGTGTTTGTTGTGGGGGAAGAAGGGAAAGGAGATTGTTAGCTGCTTTGAGACTCCTTAGGGTAGTGATAAAGCGGGATAACAATTCCAAACTCTTCTTTCTTCTTCTTAAAAGGAACCTGTTTAGAATCGGTGCATAGGAACCAATTCCTAGGGGCCTTCTGCCTCCCCAATAAATATTTGAGGGGGACCACACACCCCCCACACAAAGTTAATGGAAACTGTCATTTAAATAGTGTGCACCGCATCATGTGATTGATGGGGTGGGGCTTACCTGCCCCCCCCCCAATATTTTATTTAAGTTGGAACCCCTGGGTCGGTTTTAACATTTGGGACAAAGGTGCTGGTGGGGTAAGGAGAGTTGTTGGGGCAGCTTGTGGGAAACTGCAGCCTTCTCCACTTAGAATGTCTCATCCTACTAAGAGTTGGATCCAGATCATTAAAGAGAGAGAGGCCACACGGCGTGCGTCTGACTTACAAGGCTGATGGTTTCTGCGTTTAATACGATTTGAATTTAGAAATGAGAGAAGGACAAATCTAAACTATGTGGAAGGATTCTGCCACCTGCTAAAATCAAACCTCCGCTCCCCCTCCCATTCTGTTTATTAACTAAGGTAGTGACAGGGACGCGGGCGGCGCTGTGGGTTAAACCACAGAGCCTAGGACTTGCCGATTGGAAGGTCAGCGGTTCGAATCCCCGCAATGGGGTGAGCTCCAGTTGCTCGGTCCCTGCTCCTGCCAACCAAGCAGTTGGAAAGCACATCAAGTGCAAGTAGATAAATAGGTACCGCTCAGGAGGGAAGGTAAACGGTGTTTCAATGCGCTGCTCTGGTTCGCCAGAGTAACAGAAGCGGTTGTACACCGGCTCCCTCGGCCAATAAAGCGAGATGAGCGCCGCAACCCCAGAGTCAGTCACGACTGGACCTAACGGTCAGGGGTCCCTTTACCCTTACCTAGTGCCCTATACTAGTCCTACTTAGAGTAGACCCATTGAAGTAAATAGGCATGAGGAAGGTAGGCTCAGTCCCACCACAGCAACCCCGAGCCTTTCTGTCGAGAAAGAAGAGCGCCCTGCTCATCTCTGTCTTGTATCCCTGCGGTTCGTCCGGCCTCATTTCAAGCAACCGAGCCAAGCCCAACCTCTGGATTCGAGGCTGGAGGACAGCTTTAAGCGTTGGATTGGCCATCAAATCATGATGATCACACTCATACCCTTGGCGTTTTCCCCCTGGAATGCATTCCAGAAAAGTAGCCCTGTTTGCTGCACAGTAGCCGAAGAGTCCCTGCTTCAGCGCCTTGAATAAATACACAGGGCGCAATCTGGGCCCTGTGATTTCAATTGGCGTGGACCGCCTAATTCTGGGCGGGATTGTGGTTTGAGGATCGCGCCATGAAAAAAATAAATACTGGACTGAGAAAGCCCATTAAACTCAATATGGCTTCTAAGTGAATATGCTGAGAATACGACTGCCCACGGGGGCGGGTGAGGAGAGTTAGGGGACCCTTAATGAAACCCACAAGCCCCCCACTCTTAAATCTTAGGGAAATCATGTCGCCTGTAGGAAGTCACCGTCCTCCTGTATTTCCATCACCGCCTACTCAGCTGCAATCCTAAACCTATTTGCCGCAACGAGGTCAGTGGGGCTTTTTACCAGTGACGACCATTTATCTACACCGGCGGGAGGAGTGGGAGCATGTGAGGAATCAAGTTAATCAAGGGTGAGTTGTTAAGGTCTCTCTCTCTCTCTCTCTCTCTCTCTCTCTCTCTCTCTCTCTCTACTTGGACAGGCCGTACTGTCCAGCCAACTCCTAGGGGCCCCCAGTAAATTTTTTGAGGGTGCTGAGTTCCCCCCAAAAAGTTGATGGGCATCACCATTAAATGGTGTGGGTGTTGCAGCCTCTTTTGTTCAGTTATGCGGGGCGGGCTTACCTGCCCCCCCAATATTTTATTCAAGTTCGCACCCCTGATGCCAACCAAGTATGCTCGGGATCGCAGCCAGGATATGACAAAAACCTCATGGATGGTCATTCCAGGCGTAAAGAGATATGGTGGGGAGTCCTAGCAAGGCTTCTTAAACCTTATCCCCGCCTCCGCCCCCGCTACATTTGGTGCCCACACTTCCCAGGTCCACCGTGTCGTGCACGTCAGAAACGATCGCCACGCATTCCATGGACGGCACCCGTCAGAGACGGCACTCCAGCTGTTCTAAGCCCTGTTCTACGCGAGGTTGTCTCCCTGGTCAGTTTCGTCAGCGGACCACCCAGAAAACCAAGGGAGCTCGACGACGTCTCGCTGGGGGATCGTCTAGCCGCCTTCTCCAAAGGGCTGGCTCGAGTGCGCGCCGGGCCTTCCCTTCGCTTTGGATAAACGCGGCTGTTCTTCCCACAACTCCTCCTCCCCGTCCACCCCCCACCCCCCCCATCGCCTCGTCTCTTTTGCAGCCAAAGCGGCTCTTTAATAAAAGGCGCAGGGAGGCAAGACCAGAACCCGCGTCCAAACCCCTGCTTAATCCAATGAAGGCAATTTCCGAGCGTAATTGCGAACATGTTTTAATGCATATGCATGAAAAGGGCTTCTTCTCTCCTTTTTTTTCCGAGAGACCGACTTTACATGCTTATGTAATTGATTGAGGCGCTGACCTGCTATTCAAAATGTTATTTGAGAACCATCAGAATGCGTAAACTTGCAAATTGCCCAGCTTGTATCTGAATTAATACCTCATTCATCATCATTATGGGTTGATAAGTTAATTTAACCATTTCATTCTGCCTTAATGAGCTATAGTTAAATTAATGCCACATAATATATGAAAGTAACATTTAAATAGAGGCACTGGGCTGAGACAAACAGAGGCTGCCGCTATTTGGGCTTGAAATAACGTGACATAAATCTTTTCTTCATTACAGGAGCCAGTCTGTTCTACTAGCAGTTATGAAGTATTTATTCATTCGCTTGCTTTTGCTACACACTCGTCCGTCCGCCCTCCCCTCCCCGCGCACAGCCTCCCCCACCCCCCGCCCGACAAAGTTGCTTTGCCAAATAGCATAGGTAAATTATAGGCGCTTGTAAATGATGCCCGAGTATGGCTTTTATTAAAATGAAACCGGAGCGGGGGGGGGGGGGAGGAGAGCAGGGAGGACAGACGCCCAGATCGCTTCCTACATACTGACAAAGCCTCCAAAGAGACGCGTCCTTGTTTCCCTCAATGCCTCTCCGCCAGGCCCCGTTGGGGAGGCGGCCCGGGCATCATTTTAGCCAAGGTGATGGTGGGCGCACGTGCGCTATCCCCTCGCCAAAACAGAGAGAATCCGTTTAATAAGCGCAGGGCCTCCCGAAGCGGTTTATCGCCGGGATGAATTTTCAAGGTGAGGGCTCTCTCCCCTTCGGGACGTGGGAGGGAGTGCCTCTGAGCACGTGCGAAGCGCCCCCTGCGCCGAGGGAGGAGGAGTATCCTTCTGGAACAGGGGTGCCAATTTCAATAAAATATTGGGGGTCCCAGGTAATCGATGGCATCATGGCTCAGACACGCCATTTGAATGGGAATTCCTCTCAACTTTTTGGGGGGTGATGGTGGTCTGGCCCCCTCAAATATTTCTTATGGGGGGAGCAAAGGGACCTCGGGCCCTAGAAGTTGGCTCCTATGCTCTGGGATTTGGCTGGGTCTGGGAGGGCGTCCTGGTCAGAGGGCAAGCTATAATAGAAGCTATCAACAATGGGATTTCCTTCTGAGTAGACTTGGCTTTGAGTGGGACAGGATCGCAGCCTGCCTCCATTGGGAACTGCTCCCCCCCTCTCCCGGTCACTCGCCAGCTGAACACGACATCAGAGCTTCCCAAAGGTCCGACCCACCTACGCCACCGGTTGGTGGTGGAACAGACGCCTTGTATACGGATCGATTGAACAAGTCGCGGGGAGGTGAGGGCTCCGGACGCCCACGAATCCGCATCCAATGGAACCCCAAAGCAAGCCCCTGATCTGGGTAATAAGGGTGGGATTCCGGAAGGATCTGAAACTTGTCTTTAAGACCTTGGAGGCCTGCGTTGACTTAAGCCTGAGGTGTGTCTGAAAAACGCTCGCGATACCACCAGGTGCCACCAGGTGGGCGTTCTGTGACACAGAGCGAGGCAAAGGTGCGTGTGGAGAGAGAGGGAGAGGTCACGTGACAAAGTTCAAGACTAGGCAGGACCCCCGGGGGAGGGGAGATTTCCTCCTTTTTCATTGGCTATCGCTTCCTCTCAGCTGTTCTGTTGGGACCTTTCCCATCCTGGATGCAATCCTTACCTGGGAACAAATTCCAACAGAAGAGAGACTTCCGAGTGACCAAGTACAGGGCTGCTTTTAAGTCTTGCAATCACAGACAGGCACACTTTGGCTGGAAGGAAGACCCATTGGTAGTCGGATGTGAGCAAGCATCCGTTGGGTCGGTCTGCGCAGCCTGTTTACGTGGAAAGCATGCCCCGTTCACACCAGACAAGCGTTAGAAACGGGCTTCCAAAGTCTTCCGGTCTAGAAACAACAATTATTACTCCAGAGAAGGGGTAGCTTTGGAAGTTCGGTGTTGATAAACACAAGGGATCCGGACTGAGAAATACCCCCTGGAATCCCAGCGTGGTCTGCCTGAAATATTTTGCAAAGATACTGCCCCCACCACCAACAGCGCATGGCAAACCTTCACATTGTTGGACCTAGGACACCCCAGGCCAAAAGCCCAGGTTTACTTAACTGCAGAACTCCTGGTGCACCCCTTAAGCCTCCTTAGAAGTCCGCTTCTGCCCTGAAGTTCGAAAATAGTAGTAGTAGTAGTAGTAGTAGTAGTAGTAGTAGTAGTAAGAGCAGCACAACCTGCAAACCTACAAGCTCACTCCGTGGAAAGATACCGAGGCGGGGAAATTTCCATTACGCAGCCCAGTATATTGCATTTCCATTTCCATTCCTCATCAATGGAGGCCTTTAAATAGTGCAATACCGAAGGGATTAAGAGGGCGATTAAAAGGTGATTGGCTAAAAAACAGCAACAACAAGAACCCTCAAACACCGAGTAATTAGAAGGACGCAAGCAGCGAGTTGTAAAAACACGTGGAAAAGTCCCTCTCATGGCAACCGCTCTCCCTGGGCATATAGATCGAAGGGAGGGTTGGCATTGTCCTTATACAAAATACCTTGCAACCAATCTGGACCTATTTTGAGATGGGGGCAATTAGAAGTAAACAAACTTCAGCCTATATTATTTAGGATTTCAGAATTTGGGAAGTGGGAGTTGCTTTACGGACAGCACGCCCGGGAAAAACAGATCAACAACAACAACAACAAGCGCTTTTAAATCCATTTCTCTGGTTTCCAATTCATAGATAAGCCTCAAGTCTGCGGCTATTGTTTCCTTAACAGCGCGGATCTGTTTATTTCGAGGACAGGGCTGTGTTGAGAAGGAAGCCACTGTCAAGTGCTTCAATCGTTCCAGAGGTTCCCCTCCGGATGATTGGTTCCACCTTAAATAACTTGGGCTTTTTGGTCCCCAACGCGCCCTGTAGTTCGGGTTTTTGTCCTCCCTGCAGCAGCTGTCACCCTGCATTATTCGCAGTCAGCTAAATGAAACATTATTCTAAACATATGCATCGTAATCAGTTCGGTCACACTTACAAGAACACGCGTTAATAAGGCAATCAATCACCCTGGAACAAGCAAGTTCTTCTGTAACAGCTCATAAACAGTGTGTAATGAAGAATTGGAGGTTAGCATGACATGCGTTGATCAGATAATCAATGTCAAAGATGCGATGAATGTCAGTAAATGTAGTTTTCATGTCGTTTCTATAAAATCTTCAATTTACAACAAGCAGTTCAATTACCCAGAAAATACAGTCAATTAAATAGGGGTGATTGGACAGTAGGGGGGTGGATCATCGATCTTTGCATTTCTATCTCGCCGGTGGACATTTAATTTGGTTTTTCTATTAGCGCCGAAATAAAGAAAATATAAAATATATTAAACAACCTACAGATTTATTTTCTTGTCAAAAACAATTCAGGGGTGATGACAGACAGTCTTCTTGCATTTTATGATGAATTATTTTTTCATTCCTTGCACACCCGAGACAACAAGATCCAGGGGGGAAGATATGCTGTTATTTTGGACAGGGTTTTGGGGCCACTGTCTATTCCGGTTTGCTTTCCCATCTATCTCAATGCCTCTGTTTTTAAGGGTTACCACCCCCACGTTAGCAAAGAGCGCAAGAAAGCAGGGCGATACATCACCAGTCCAAATGTGCTGCTATAATCGTATTTCTTTAATGGGGGTGTTCAGGGAGCAAAAAGAGAGGGAAGGAGAGAGGGAGGGGGGACGGAGGGGAGAAGGAGAAGGGGGGGGCGTGTGTGGCTTATCTAACAAAGAACCCCAGGGAACGCTCCAGTATATATTTAACCAAACTGCAATTAAAGACAGTATCAGCTTGTATCATTTAGAGCTAATGCAATAATAATGGTAAATTACAGGGCCAAAATGGCTTGTGATAGCAGCCTGTGTATTCCCAATAGTTTCCACGTCGTTGTAATTAATGCCAGGGTGAGCAGTTGGTAAAGGCGAATTTGTACAAGGGACATCTTGCCTTTAAAAAAAAAAAGAAGGAAGGAAGGAAGGATCGAATAGAAATAGACTGTTTGGTATACCTCATTGACTCTTACGTGTCCCCATCGAAATATCGATCTGATAGAAAGAAAGAAAGAAAGAAAGAAAGAAAGAAAGAAAGAAAGAAAGAAAGAAAGAAAGAAAGAAAGAACTTGTATTGGGATAGAAATATTCTCAGCGTCATTCAGTATGACAAGGAGAAAACGACTCTCTCTATTTATTTAATTTTTGTTGTTGTTGTTAAAGGAAAACCTTACCTTGAGTGCCTTTTTGATACTAGATGAAATGAGCTCCTTTTGCCATAACTAAATACGATCCGTATTTACTTAGAAAAAAACTGGGAAAGCTCGTAAAACGGTCAAATGCATTAAAAGTGGAGCAAGCTAATGTCTGTTGACTGTTTCTCTTATAGAATATGCATGTAGTATTTGTAAACACTCATCTACTGGGCCAGCTAATTAAAGTTAAACCAATGTTTGGACTTATTACACGTCTCCTATAAACATGAGTAATGCATTGCATTCACAGTTTTTTTTTAAAAAAATGGGGGGGGGAGAACACAGATTAGTATGAATTAAACCATCTGATACGGGTATGGAAAAAGTAGCTAAATAGGTTATTTTAAGAAGTCTTCATAAAGCTGAATGACAGTTTTCATATATATATGAATTCATATATATATATATTAATCTCCACGCAAACTCAAAGTAAACACATATCAGCAATTCTTAAACCAAACAGGTTGCTTTTGATTTAAATAACATTTATTTTACATGACCAAACACAATAAATAACGTAATATACAAAGCTTTCTCCTTATTGCACATTTGTAAAATATCTTACAGTGGGTTCATACAGCCAGCGATATCTGAAGCACTAAGACTTTATTTACACTTTTCGTATAATAATAACCAGGTCCAACGGACCTAACATAACACGATTTTATGTTCTGCCTTTTCTTTTCTTTTCAACCAACCAGCCACATTATCGATCAGTTCTAAGATATATATTTATATATTTATATTTATATTTATATTTTGGAAAAATGTAAACATTATTGCCAAAATTATTGTCTCTACATCCAAGTAAGGGCGGTTATACCAAACGATATCGAGAATCCGAAAGGTAAAAACTGGTAAAAAGACTGCCGCGTTTTGGTCTATTTGTTGAGCATTAAATTATATATTAATTTAAAAAAATTAAATATAAACTCAGTTGACAACAGCTGGTTTATTTTTCTTCTTTTTATACATAAGTAGTATTGTCAGTTAGTCTTACAAAAAAAAAAACTTTATTCCCCCCCCACACACACACACATCCCTTTTGTGAAAATTAGGTAATTAATTTAGAGGGTTTTTTTTGTATGCTACGAAGAGTTCTCGTTCAAATAGCCCACCCTCTTCTCTTTCGCCACCCCAGTGCTATCCTACCTCCAGCCAAGCAATCTGTCTCCATTCTCTGACCAAAAGCACATTTTTTGAAAACAACAACAACAAAACTCTACAGTTTATGTTCACTGAACAGAAGAGACTTCAAAAATCATTTCCTGAATGCCCATTATCATAACGCAGAAAGAACAGAATAGAACGCGGAAATGAAAGAACAGAACAATTTTTTTTAAAAAAAAACAACAACAACAAACCAAAAACTCCAGTGTCTTAAAAACCAGAAGAATTTCAGGACTCTTATTTGAAATATATATAAATTAGCGAGAATGGATGGGCTTGTGTCTCCCTGCTTTCACACCGTACACTGAGGGCCTAAATAAGCAATAGCTAGTTATTTGAGGGCTTCAACTCTTCAGAAAAATCTCATTATGTGAAGAGTGAAGTGCCTCTGTGGGGAGCATTATGGAAATATCCGTGTTTGATTTAATGAGGCTCTCTTCACATTGGTGGAATATCAACGGAACAGAGGGAAAGTCTACCCGGGGCGCCCGCGTTACCAAAATGAAAATTGGCAATTGAGATGATAAGAACCGCGGTTTCCTTGTGCAGAATCACTTCCAAGGTAACAGATATAACATTAAATAACATACATTCTTTGCACCAAGAACAATGTTTTATGTTCCAAGTCTCTTATCTGTCTCTTCTAATGACTTCCCTTAGCGGGTTGTTAGTACTTGACAGCAGGTCTCCGCGCGGGGAACTCCCCCCCCCCCCCCATTCCACATTCAAAGGAGGTCCATCAGAGAACATGATTGGCAATTTTCGTCATAATCTGCACATTATTAGCATCAAAATTGACACGGCAGCAACACCGGGTCTGTATTTTTTGTGTGTGTGTGCCTTTCTTCAAGTTCACGGAAGTCCCTCCAGGAAGTAGCAAAAGGGGGTTGGGTCTCTCCCTCCCTTTCCCCAGTGGTGGTTTGTCAGAGCCAAAAGCGCGTGACGAAATAATGCCGAGAAACATGATTCCTTTGGATGGAGTCCTTTCTTTGCAAATTAAAGTTTCATTTAAAAAAAAAAAAAAGACACGTTCGTTTGTTTGTTTTTAAACTTAAAGTACCCGGAAGGTCAGTGATTGGAGACAATGCCTCACCTGCCAATAAAGTTTCAAGTATTTCCCAGATAAATTGTGGACTATGGTGCTCGGAAAGCAGGAAGCTAAAAAATAAAAAAAAATAAAAAATAGAACGTAAATCCCTCGCCCTGTTTCCTGGACGAGTATTGCTGTCAGTCTCACACTCCCTTCTCTTTCTACTGGCCCACCCTCAGCTTTCTCATTTGTTTACCGCCATCCCTCCAAAAGAATAAGAAGAAAGTAGCCAGCCTCTTCCAGTTCAAGAGGGCAGGAGGAGAAGGAAACCATAATAAGAACCGCGTTTCCCCCTTCCTCTTCTCCTATAAAGCACCCGGTTTCTTTGCCCATCAGTCGCCACAGGCATCTCTGTGGCAAATTTCTGCTGGGTTGGTGTGCTTCGTCCTCAGCCAGATCCCCACTAAATGCAGGAATTGGGGTTTGCCTTTGATATATATATATACTGTATGTATATATATAGGTTTGTTTTAAAAGATGCCCAAACCATGCGTTTGGGTTGCGCCGCTGGCACAAGCGCCGGCCTTCGAGATGGCTGCTACTAGAGCAACCATTGGCCATGCTGGCTTAACCCGCCGCTCAGCAACATCTCGCGCTGGCCACAGGTTAGCCATCCTTCCTGCAGAGGACCAAGGATAAGGTGCTGCTTAGGTATCCAGCCGTGCTAACAGCCGTCGGCTGCAGGTCAGAGGCGCCCAAGAGCAGTTCCCATTGCTGCCAGCAGGGGGAGCGAGGCAGCACGCTCCGGAGCTCGGATGGCTGCATTGAGTGCAGAATGTCTAGAAACGATCATTCGCCAATCCTAACAACTGGGGGTGCTTGTTGGGTGTGAGGAGGGGGCGGGGGAGAGAGGAAGCACAGAATGTTAAAAGGCCAGTATGTTTGGGGCTGCTCCCCAGGGCTTTCTCCTCCAACCACCCTCTCCCAGCAGCCATCTTTTTAAATCAGGGCGTGAGAACAACAGCAAAACAACAATTATCAATTATAGCACTTAAAAAAACAAAAACCTTTTTGCTAGAGTTCCAGTGTATGCCCGCCTCCCCTCCCCTCCGTTGTACAAAACGGTTCTCTTCTGCCCTCGGCCACCCCGGCTCAACAGCGCCTCCCACTGGCCGCCGGGGTGGGGGGGCTGGCTAGTTATCTGGTCAAGGCGGCCTCCTCCCGCTGGTCTGGGGAAGGGACGGCGGTCTTGCTGAGCACGGCGGCCGAGTAAGGCAGGAAGCCGCTCTCCGAGCGCTGCGAGGCGGCTGCCGCCGCCGCTCCGGCCGCGGTGCAGGTGAAATCCGAGCCGGAGGCGCGCGATCCCAGGGCTGCCGCGGCCGCGGCCGCCGCCGACTGGCTACTGTGGCAGCTGAGGCAGGAGCAGGGCGCGGAGCCGGCCGGAGGAGCCGTCGAGGCTGCGGCAGCGGCGGCCGCGGCTGCAGCTGCAGCGGCCGAGGCGGCGGCGCTGCTGTTGAGGCCGGCGGCCGCGGCTGCGGCGGGCGACTGGTAGAGGCCCGGGTGTCTGAAGCTGCACAGCAGCTCGGGCCGGGAGTAAGGGTGCGAGAGGGCGCGGAAGGTGTCCAGAGGGCGAATGGAGGTGGCGAAAGGTGAGGCGGTGGCCCCCGACGCCGCAGCCGCGGCCGCGGCCGCCGTCACCCCGACGTGCGGGTAGTAGTGCAGGGGCACGTGGGAATGGAACGGGTAAGGCAGGCTCCCAGTGGCCGCCGCGTGGGTCATCATGTACGTGTAGAAGCTGGGGTCCGCCGGGTGGGGCCACGACATGGCCAGCCGCTGCCTCTTGTCCTTCATCCGTCGGTTCTGGAACCACACCTGGTGGAGTGCGGGGGAAGGGGGGGAGAGAGGGGGAGATGTGGGGCAGCGAATAGGGAGGCGGGGGGGACACACAGAGGATAGGACGGCTTAGAAACGGCAGCAGATCCACAGCAGCGCGCCACGCCCCCTCCCTCTTCCGCGGGGTCAGATGCGAAGCCTGGCGCAGCCCTTGCGCCACGAGGCGCAGCTGGCAGTGCTAAGCCGCCTCCTCGCCAGGGACATTGCTTGCCCCACATGGCCTAAGTTAGGTTTTCGAACCAGCCTTAAAGCTCCCCAACTTGGCTGGCCCGCTCAATTCAGGCTCTTTCGCCGGGCTCCGCGCTTCTTCCGTTTGAACTTTTAGGCCGCAGAGATATTAAAATGGTTCTTTGCCTCTCCTTTGCGCGCCGCCGGGTCGGGAAACTTTCCCCTGCCGAGCAACCATCTCTGAGAAACTACCGTGGCTGCGCTGTCTTCGATCTCAAAAATGAAACCGTTCCCCCGCTCCCATTCCGTATTAAAATATAATCTGGGATGTCAGCCCTCTCTTATTTCAATTGAGCCCAACTCAATTCAGTGGGAGCACTGGGTTGCTGTTTTTTTCAAAGTTATCATTTTAAATAAACCTTTTTAAATAAACCTTTAAAAAAAATAAATGACCAAGATTGCAGATCAAGTTGCAAACCCTTATCAACGCTACATTTATTTTCAACGACCAAAACAGGCAATAAGTCTCCATATCTGCTTATTGAAAAGGCTGAGAGTTCTGCCCACGGAAAACACCCTTTGCAACGAAATATATGGATGTTTCTGGTCTTCCGGTTTACCTTGGCTCCCTTTCTGTTTATCCCATAGCGCACTATATAGCACGTGATTCAAAACCATTCATTCGGAAACGATTTGGTCCGGCTACAGAAACCAAATGTTCGTTTTTTAAAAAACCGTAAAAGCCAAACACGGTTTGATTATTGCAAAACTATTAAGGCTTCCATTTCTCCCGATTCTTTACGGTGTCGAAGGTAGGGCCTTCTCACCTCACACTGCGATCCTAGGCACGTTTACCCGCGAGTAAGCCCAGTGGAACATAGTGCGACTTACTTCCAATTAAACTCGTCTAAGGATAGAGCGCAGCCATTTGCCTCTTCCTCTCAGATGAGGTAGAGAAGAATCAGCAAATGGAATAGAAACCATCTGAAGGAATAACGGCGTGTGATCCATTTCTAAATCGACTCGAGTTATTAAAAAAAATGTTTCATATTAACTGCCTTTCTCCTATTTTTTATTTTTTTAGTAAACCTTTTGAAAATGCGAGAAACAATGGAAAAAGACTGTCTATCTCAGAGGGGGCGGGGAGAGAGAGACGAGGTTAAAAATAGCTAAACAATCTGGTGGGAAGAGTGGAATTATCTGCTCATTTATCTGGTGCCTTTTTCCTATTCTCCATGGCCTTGAAGAAGCGGAGGAGTCAAACGCGGCCTCTTTCGCTGCCAGCAAGGCGCAGCTGGACCGAGGCTGGAGCTCTGGTGGTTTAAGAACCCGAAAGAAAAACAGGGAGCGGCGAGCGCGCAAAGCCAGGAGCCAGCCGGCAGCCTCCCTCGCCTCCCGCAGCCCCGGCTTGCCCTAAGACACTACTGTACCTTGATGGTAGTCTCCGGCAGGTTGAGAGCCGCGGCCAGCTCGCACCTCCTGGGCCGAGAGACATAGTTCTCCCGGTAGAACTCCTTCTCCAGCCGAGCGATCTGCTCCCGGGTGAAGGCGGTGCGGTACCTCCGCACTTGATCCGCTCCGGAGCTGGAGTTCCCCAAGGCGCTGCCGCCGTGCAGGCTGCTTAAACTGGAACCCGAGGACGAGGTGGTGGTGCTGGGCGTGGAGCTGCTCTCGGAATATCCTACGGAGCAACAACAATGACAGCAGTGAGAAAGCATCAAAGAGCGATGGCTCTTCTCCAGGAGAAGAAGGGATGAGCTGGCGGGCGGGTTTCAACCAAGCGGCAGGCGCCGCTGGCAATCTGGGCTCTCCCTGATAATTAATGCTGGCTGTCATGGATACAAATTGCCGCTGTTAATAGAATCAATAAAAGTTTCTTTTCTTTTCTTTTCTTTTCTTTTCTTTTTTTAAACACGGCTTCATAAGCAAACTGGACGCCTTCTTGTGAAATAAATAAATGCAACTCTCTCTGCTCTGCGGAACAAATTAACCGAGGAACAAAGTTAAGGCAGGCGTTTTCCTAAAAGCGTCCCTCCAGCGGAGACTTCGCTCGTCTTTTCCTGTCCCTGCTTCCCTTTACTTTTTATTTCGTGGGAACCAAATGGTGTCCCTTAAAACCCAACGGCGTGCCAGTTCGCACTGTAAGTGAATTTCCTCGTAGGATACCTTTGGGCGAAAGGTTAAATAGCACCCGCGTCCTAGAAAGATTGATCTGTGATTATAAATTTGCAAGTTGCCTCCAGTTAGGATCTATTACCTAACGGACACTTCGAAAAAGTTGCTACAGCGCTTTGAGAGATTACGCTGTATTAACTGTAGGATCGAAGTTAACAATGCCCAGAGAAATACTATTTTGGCTTGGGGGTGGGGCGGACATAGCGGGAAGGAGAAACACCTAATGCATTAAAAATAACGATAATACATAACTGCATTTTTAGTGAAAGCATCAAACAGAAAGTCAGACAGACACACAAAAGAATCTTCCTAGGAATAGAAACACGCACTGGACTCTAAATGCAGCCTCTAATTGCCGTCTTGAAGAATCCCCGTTATGAGCTGTATTTTATAATTACACAGTACCAAAATTGCGCAAGAAACACCTGTCTACACACTCCGTAGAGAAACAGTCTGGTGTTTTTTTAAATAATAAAAAAAAAACCGGTGCAAGTGGCACTTCGTTCTCCAAAACAAACAGGAGAAATCTTGTGGAAGATATGCCCAGATACACTCAGAAGGTGTGCAACGTTTGGTGGTCACAAATACACCATGACAGCCCTGTTCACTTCGGTATAGATTATAGAAACTCAGCGTGCGGGAGTGTGCAGATAAGACTGGAGATCCCTTTAGCACCCTGGATAGACTGCCTGGTCTTGCGAAGCACCATAACACGCCAAAGAGGCTTTCACATTTGAATATCCATATTGTACCTGCCTGTTCCATAAAGGACCAGCTGACGATCCCTTGGTATTTAATGCGCTGCTTAAAATCCTGATCTTCTCCAGGAAAAGCTGGAGGGAGTGTCAGGGTGCCTTGGATTTCTCCCCATCTCCCCCCACCCCACCCAGGTTCTTACCCCAGTAAACGCCCGCTTTGGAGTGGGGTGGGGTGGTGGCGCCGGGGTAGACGGGGAGAGAGGGAGAGAGTTACCTTTGTTATTGTTTTCCTTCAGCTGGGAGGAAGTGAGGCTGGCGGGGGAGCGGAGCGCAGAGCAGCCCACCTCCACGTCGCTGTTCATATCTGCCTCTTGAGCAACTTCTGAGTAATGGCTAATCTTCTTCCTCCCTTCCGAGGGAGGCAGCTCCGAGGTGGCGACGCCGACGCCGCTTTCGCCGCTCTGGTGCTGAAGGTTGAATAAAGTGTCTATTTCGAATTTCCCTTTGGCAGGGATGTCCCCTAAAGAGGTGTGCAGAGAAGCGGAAGTCAGTCTCGGGCTCAGGCGGCCGCCGTGGGGCGAATTTTCGAGGGCCTCCAATACCACGTTGCCAGCCGAGTCGGACAAATTCGCCAGCCTTTTGCCAGCCGTGGGGCTGTGCAGCCCTCGTTCCATCAGGATCATCTCTTTTCTTATTCTTTCCATCATCTCTCAGCTCTTTTCCCCCCCTCCTTGGGAAAAAAAAGTATATATATATATAAATATATATATATATGTCAAGGTTGCAAAGGGTTCGTCCTCCTAATGATGAGCCGTGCAGCAGGGGCTAATTCGCATTCAGCCCGGCGAGTGTCTCTAAATATTATTATTACCTCTTTTGGAAGGGGAGGCGTAAAAAAAAAAAAAAAAAAAAAAAAAAAAGGCGAGATGCAAAAGCGAAGGGAATGACTGGTCAAAATGACCCATACATCCTTCCTAGCCCCGAAATGTCATTCATCACGAATAGGGAGCGCTCGTCATTAAGGTACGGATGACGCTGGTCGAATAATCATTTATTGTAACAGGTTTATAAGCAAATAAATACAAGCTCCTGTCAACGGATAATGAAGGCGGCTTCGGAGCAGACAAATAGATCCAGGTAGGGAGGCAGAGGGAGAGAAAGAGAGAGAGAGAGAGACCCGGAGTGAAGAGAAGAAGAGAAGCGCTTGTCCTTTGCTCGATCAGATCTTGCATGGATTGCTCTGGGGTTTGGCCTCTGGGGTGAAATTGACAGTCTGATTAATAAAACGAGCTGAGCAACATTTCCCCCTTCATTTAGGTGCATCATTATGCTCTGATTCCCCCCTTTCTTTCCTTTCCCCCTTTTTGCTTTTGTGTGTGTGTGTGAGTGAGAGAGCGTGTGCGTGTGTGTGAGCGCGCGCGCGCCTCTTGGCTTCTTAGCTCCTAACGATGCAAGCTTCTTTCTCGTTTGTCCTCCTCGGACAGAAACACGGGGGCTAAATGACAGGGGAGGCTTTGATTTCTAGGGAGGAGGGTTCCTCTCGCTCTCTCTCCCTTAAAGAGAGAAAAGCTGCCAAGGTGTATGTGTGTGCGTGTGCAAGAGAGAGAGAGATCCCCCATTCAGTCCTCTTTTAATCACCTTTCCTTCCTATTTAAGAAAGCAGGCATCCAAGACGTCCCAGGAAGAAATCGACTCGCCCTTTCCACGGGGACACACACACACACACACACACACACGGACTTCCAGACTTAAATAATTATTTCTGCAGATACATACCAGCCCCAAAAGAGCATCTATCGCGAGCTACAGCCTGTGCGCGCAACCATTAAGAGTAATCCAAGGGGATCTCAGCGTTACTTCCTTAACTCATCCACAAACCATATATATTTGTGTCTATGTGTGGTGGTAGTGGGCAGGCGTGCGGGGGGTGGGTTTTTTTTCTTCCTTTCCATAATCCTGTTTATTGACGGAACTAGTCTAAAGTCCTTCCTTCGCCTCTGGCTCAAAATCCTCTCCCTGGTGGAATGACGGGAAGCAAAAACAAAAGGAAAGAAAAGTTCGGCGGAATCTTAAAGACATGATTCAAAGCACCAGAGAGGAGTAAAAAGAAAAATTTAAAAATAAAAAAATCATTAATATATTCGTTCAGTCATTCTCTGCCTAGATTTTTCTCTCCAACCTCCTCCACCCCTTTTAAAACGAAGCCCTGATATATATATTGATATATATATATATAAAACGCTTTTGGTGTATATATATACATATATATAAAAGGCCTGGACTGCAAAGGCAAATAGCGAGAGCCGCCATTCTCCTCGCCCTCCTCCAACTCCCCTTCCAGCCACCCTCCTTCCCTTGTGTAAAGTTACCTCCCTCTCCGTTTCCTCCCCGCTCTCTTTCCCTCTCGGTTCGGAGAGATTCCGGAGAGCAGCCAATCTCTCTGGGCGCCCAGCGGGACGCGGGGGGCCGCGATTCGCCGGCCCTTCCTCTCGGAAACTCTCTCTCCGGCGAGAACTTTGATGGTAATATAATGACGCCGAGGGCAAACGAAGATAAAGCCGGCTGTCATTAGCATCCTGGGAGCACCTCCTCGAGAGGTACAGCGCCCAACCTTTTTTTCCACCCGAGGAAAGCCTTGCTGTCGGGGGTTTCCCTTCTCTCCCCACCCCCTGTGAGATTCTGCTAAAGTTTATATTTCTGGCTGGGGTGGAATCCGATGGAAATGCCTCTCCCGCGATACGGTAACACCTCCGCCACACACACCTAGAAAAATGCACTCTTCTTCCAAGCAGAGGAGTGCCTGGTGCTTGATCTGATACGGAAAAAGCTTCCTTTGAAAAGAAACAGGGAACGCCAATGTTAGGGCCCGATCCAAACTAAACGAGGCTGCAGCCCTTCTGCATACTCACCTAGGGTCAAGCCCCATAGGACTGTCAGGGGCTTTACTTCCGAGTAGATGCGCAGAAGCTTGCGCTCTGAAGCGATTTCAAATCCCGTTGATTCCAACAGTGCAGAGCTAAGCAGGTCCGCCATTAAAATGTGTTTAATTTCTGACTTAGACGTGCTTTTAATGTGCATGATGTTGACCCATTTCTCCCAGATGTTGGGTGTACCCTGGATAAAGTCCAGGGCTCTCTAGCCAGAGGGCAAGTAAAGGGCATTGGTGCTCTCACTTGCGCGCCCCCTGATAAGATCCACTCTCAGTGTGCTTAGGGTGGTGTTGCCACGGATTTCTGAAGAACACCTGGATCCTACGTAATAATTTCCCCTAAAGTGACTCAGAAGTGTTTGTGTGTGAGAAAAAGAGAGAGTAGTTTGGTCCAAGGTCCTCTTAAAGACTTCATGGAATATTAACATTAAATTGATCCTACACATAATAGTCAGATTTTAAAAAATCCAAACCCCCAGCTGTGTGTTAAGGCTGTTGTTGCAAAAGCAGCACCGTACCTTTAAAACACATATTTAAAGCACATTCCTCCCATCTCACAAAGAATCCTGGGAACTGTAGTTTGCTAAGGGTGCTAGGAATGTCAGCTCTGTGGTGGGCAAACTACAGTTCCCATGATTATTATTTTTGGGGAGGGGCGTGTTCTTTAAATATGTGCTGCGCAGGCATTCCAAGAGCCCAGCGGCGCCTTAGCGTTTATTACGTCATAAGCTTTCCTGGACTCGAGAAGCCAGAGGACTCTAAGCCATGAAAACTTCCGCCACAACCAGTGTGTTAGTCAAGACTCTTAACCATAGAACTGTAGAGTTGCAAGGGGGCCACCAGGGTCATCTAGTCCAACTCCCTGCAGTGCCCAATATGGGGCTCGAACCCACGACCCTAAAATTAAGAGTCTCTTGCTCAGTTACTGACGGAGCTATCTTCGTTGCTCTTGTTGGGTTTCCCCTCCTTCCCAGGTCAACTGTTCGAGATCGGTTGAGGCTCTCTAAGGGGGTCTGTTGTTCATTAAACCCCACCCAACCAATTAAGGCGAGCCTTCGGTGGTTTCCCGAAGTGCGAATTTCGCTGTAGAAGCCTGGGTGCGTATTACAACAGGAAAGCGTGAAAATGGCAAACAAATTGGAAACAGAGCATGCGCTTGTCCGTGGAGGCATTTGAGAACAGGATCTCTTATTACTGAGAAACATTCAAGGTGCAAAAATGGCATTTCTGTGCGATCCTCTATTGCTACTATTACAAACCCCTCCCTTTCTCAAAAACACACAAGGAAGTAGAAGCGGACAACGGTGCGGTTAGGAATTAACCTCTTCCTGTCTGATTGACCAAATGCCCCTATCCTGACAAGCGTCCCAGAGCCCACCCGGTGACTAAACTACGACGACAGCAGCCTTCTGCTCTCTGGCAGTCACTCTCCCGTTTTAAACTGGAGCAGAAACCATTTCCGAGTTGTTGTTTTTCTGAGTCCACACAACTCTCCCTCCCTCCCTCCCTCCCTCCGTTCCTCTCTCTCTTTTGCTGGGATCCTATAAAAATTCCACAGAACTTGGAATCCGCCAGATTTCCGCGTGAACGCTCTTGACTGTAGACCAGGCCTCCGAGTTTTGCATATCAGAGGATCGCCAGCAAAAGAAACCCTAAACCTAATAATAATAATAATAATAATAATAATAATAATTACTATAAGAGCGATGCTGTCCTCTCTAAACAGACAAGAAACACCGTTTGGCTCTGGGTTGGAGAAGACATGCATATCGATTTCCGAGGAAGCTTTAGCCACCGCGTGGGAGTGAGTAACCAACCAGTTATAAAATGGGAAGCGGAAATCTGCGGGCGGCTTTATTGCTGTCGTTTGGCGCCCCCATCCGTTTTCTCAGCGGCGTTAACACGCGCGATATAATTATTTTGCATCTTCTCCTGCACCCCCTTTCCTTCGCCAGCCTAAAATCTTCAGAAAACCGACATCTTCAGCACCGTCTCCTAGAATCACGAAGCCCCCCCCCCCGTCTCCTGGCCCCTTCTCCTTCGAGGAAAAGAGCTGCGGTGCCGAGCGCGCGTTTCGAACTGAGACCCTTCAGCCGAAGGAGGGCTGCAGTCGTCTGGACTCCCCAACTCCCCTTTATTAGTGTTATTTTATATTTTGCACCTTTTAAAGAATAGCAGTCCTCGAGTTTATGTGAGACCTCTTTCAAAGTTTGGCTCTCTTCTCGTGAGAGGGGAAAGTTTAGTGCGCGCCGTAAAAGGCAGTTTAATAATCATCCGCTAAGTAGATATTGCGTAACGACGCCGACCGCAGCCAATGGCAGCTGGTCATTACTCTCCAGAAAGAAAGCAAAATAATACTAATAAAGTCGTTATTTGATGTTTTATATTCCTAGACAACTCGATTAATGGGCTCGAAGGCTCTTTAGAACTATTCTTCGTTTAGGAAACTATTTCTGGGGGTTTAAAGTTGTTGCTCTTGTGTGTGTGTGTGTGTTTTTAAAGACATTTTAGAAATGGGGAATGTTAGCAGACAAATGTGCAGGGCTGGTTTTGCTTGCACAGTGTTGACTCAGTTGTCCTTATAAGTTTTATGTAGCTGCTACGGCCTGAAGCCAAGCTTTAAAATAACCCCCTCTCAAAAACTGAGCCCTGAGACATCAAAGAATAAGCGACCCTTGTTTGTTAACTTTTAATTGAGGGGGTCTCATCCGACTTAATTGAAATGGAGCGCAGGTTTCAAGTGGGACCGAAAGCCCCGGCAGCTTTTAAAGAGTCGAAGTGTTCATAGGAAGGGAGGCTGAGTAAATATTTGTTTCCCGTCTTTACTGCGGGTCCTTTGAGGTGAACTGCATAGCGTTGCTTCTGGAGCAGGTAATAAACAGGGGCGTCCCCGCAGCGGAGTCTCCACACAGAAGCCTGTCTTGGAAGTCCTGGCTATGTTTACATCTGTCTAGACCCTCCAATGCCAGACCGTCTGGGATGAACTTGGTTTCACCGCGAGTGTCAGCAAGAACAGGACGGGTCAAACAGGGGGTCAAGCTCGCTTGGGTTTCTCTCAACCTCGGGAGGAGGGCGATAGGTCAGGTGCTGCCCCCCCCCCCCCAAGAGGAGAAACCCGCGCCTTCTCCGTGGTATTATAGGGCGCTCTTCGCTCGTAGGATTTTTAACATTCACCCTTCCAGGGTCCCGATAGCGTTCAGATTATGTTTCTGCTTTGTTTCACCACCGGGACTGCTGCTGCATCTTCAATTCTCAATTTATGCGCCAGGGGCTGCGCGTACAGGAGCGCCCGTGGGGATGTGTAGGCGCAGACACTCGCGCCAACCACGGCACGCTCACAAAGTATAGGCGCAAAGACTGCTGTGCAACAGTTACGAAGGACGCTGGTATATAGGGAACACCGGAGCAGCCCACTTGTTTAAATAAATAAACAAACATATAAAACACACGCCCAGAAGTATCATATTTATTTATGTTTGCATATGCATCTGTGTGCGTGTGTATGAGTGAGAGAAGTAGATGAGATATATTAAAAATATGATAAATATAGGGAATCCAGAAACCAGTAGTAGAAGAAGAAGAGTTTGGATTTGATATCCCGCTATATCTCTACCCGAAGGAGCCTCAAAGTGGCTAACATTCTCCTTTCCCTTCCTTCCCCACAACAAACACTCTGTGAATTGAGTGAGGCTGAGAGACTTCAGAGAAGTGTGACTAGCCCAAGGTCACCCAGCAGCTGCATGTGGAGGAGCAGAGACGCGAACCCGGTTTCCCAGATTACGTGACTACCGCTCTTAACCACTACACCACAGTAGAATAAGTAGAATAAATATCATTCGCATCTGGGACAAGGACCACACGCAAACCTCTCCCACCGCCTCTCCAGCCACTCGGCCTGTCTGGCACTCCTCCCCTGGCTTTCTCCATACACACACATATACACCCCCCTCTTATTTCTCTGTCCACTTCGTGCATCTGGTGGAGAATTCTGCCCTGCCTAGGAAAGCCACCATGAAATTTCTGAAATTTGCTTCCTTCAACACTCTGATAGTACAATACCAAAAAAACCACACACAAAAAACACACGCAATAATAATGCAAAAGCAAAGACCAAGTGGAAGGCCAAGGTAATCCAGTTGATTCCCTGACCTTTTCTCTCATCTAATTAGAGGCAAGCGTTAGTTGTCGACGCACACGCGATTATCTATCCTGCAATGCCTGGAGGAGAGGTTGAGGTTTGGTTGACTTATTGGAAGACAAAGGATAGAGAAAAAACAAAAAAAAATTCCTTCCAGTAGCACCTTAAAGACCAACTAAGTTAGTTCTTGGTATGAGCTTTCGTGTGCATGCACACTTCTTCAGATACTCGTATGTGAAGAAGTGTGCATGCACACGAAAGCTCATACCAAGAACTAACTTAGTTGGTCTTTAAGGTGCTACTGGAAGGAATTTTTTTTGTTTTGACTATGGCAGACCAACACGGCTACCTATCTGTAAAAGGATAGAGAAGAATTTCTAGCATCTCTCTCCCCAGCCCACTTCCTCTTGCAGAAACCGAGGTAAACTTTGAGGCTTCACGTTTCCTGCTAGCAGGACAGTCGAGCACAAACCGGCGTCCACCAACATTCCGAACCCTTACAGGAGAACTTGTAGGGCCATCTAGTGGTCAGGTTTGGGTACTTCCGGCTTCTAATGGAATGGTTGGAAGAAGGTCCAACTTCAAATAAGAGTCTTCCACCTCCGTTTAAGGAAATAAGCCGTAGATATGTATTTGTGCGGGCGTGCATGTACACAGACACAGAGAAAGAGAGACGCAGAGCGTGTGTTGAAGAACTGATGCCGAGGAGTTTACAGGACTTCTGCGGAAACTTAAAACTGCAATCCGATCAGGGGTGCCAACTTGAATAAAACATTGGGGGGGGGGACACACACAGGTAAGCCCCGCCCCACATAATCGATCGCACACCCCATTTGAATGCCAATGCCGATCAACTTTGGGGGGGCCCTGGCCCCTCTTAAATATTTTATTTGGCCCTTGGGAGTTGGCTCCTATGAATCCGATACACAGTCACCTGTGAGAAAGCCCCGCTGAACTCAGTTAAGTTTACTTCTAAGTAGACGTATATGGGGCTGCACGATTACGCTTCTCTATTAATGCGTTCTGCAATAGCATGCATTATCCTTGGTTTGCGTGCGATCCGCAAACATTCAGATCCATATCCATGGGAGGTTTTCGTGTTGACTTCTGTAGGACGGGGCTCGAACTGAACTGGGAACTGCACATCAGCGAGGGGTCTAATGCGCTTCGGGTACGTGCTAAAGAGGGTTCTAATATATCTTGCAATGCTTACAGATGGAAACCGGTCTTAATCAACAAACATTTTAGCTGAATTATACTGAGGTGGGAATAACTGTATGGCGGGGTAGAAAGCTGAGATCCTATACACACACACGCACACACAAACCCTTTAAGAACTAAAACGTTAAAGAAGAGCCCTGCAGGATCAGGCCCGGCATCCTGCGTTCTCACAGTGACCACCAGATACCTATGCGAAGCGCTCTCCTCTCTGACTCTTCTACTGATATTCAGAATAATGCTGCCTCGTTAAATGGCACCAGCATTCTGGACCAGAGTCCGCTTCATCAGATGTATGGAATGTTGCCCAAAGTTCCCAGGTGAATGCGTACACGTGGGTGCACTTGGGAACAAGCCCCATGGTACTCAGTCGGACAAACTTATGAAGTGAGCATGCATGGAACAGGGGTATTGCCAATCTCTGCCGCTTTACGTCACTTCACCCAGTTCAGTCTGAGTTACCTACCTTAACTGCTAACTTCATGATTTGCAGGCGAACTTCAGTTTGAGGTCGCAATCAGGACACGGTCCACCCAAAGCCGTTTCTAAGAGAGGCTGAAGAGGGCGCTGACTTCTCCCCTCGAAATGAAGCGGCCTTTTGGCTGGACAGTAACCAGGGTTGATCCACTGTTGATATGGCACAACCCCAACAAGTAAAACGGGATTTGTGAAGTTAGGCGGCTTTAATTTTGGAAACCATTCTTAAGTTATGAATTCAGTTCTTGAATTCAGCTGAGAGAGATCAAAACACTTGAGAGACTTTCCCATTAAAAACCAGCGGGTCTTGACACCAATGCGCCTTGCACCGTTTTACACCGTCAGTTTTGCCATGCACGCGTAATCTGGTGGTACACCTAGAAACGGTCGGTGTGGACGCGCCTGCCTTTTTCCTTTTTTAAACAGCGATTTATTCCTTTCTTTAAAAATCAGGATTGCTGATGTCAGCCTACAGCCACTTGCTTGGGCACGAACCTTACTGAAGTCACAGCAGCCTTCTTCTTAGCAGGGATGTATAGGATCGCGCTGTAAGTCATAATTCAAACATTGTAATATGTATGTGGTGGCTCGGGTTAAGAACTTTATTCGTTCCAGAGGTCCGTTCTAAACCTGAAACTGTTCTTAACCTGAGGCGCGCTTTCGCTAATGGGGCCTCTTGCTGCCGCTATCGCGCGATTTCCGTTCTTATCCTGGGGCAAAGTTCTTAACCTGGAGCAACCACTTCCTGGTTAGCGGAGTTTGTAACCCGAAGCGTCTGTAACCCGAGGAACCACTGTAGTACAATTCAGTTACACCTCAGCGGACTGGAAGTTTATGGAAATAGAGGTAGTGAAAATCCTAACCACTTCAGAGGGAGAATTCTGCACTGGATTGCAAATAAGCAAACAAATAAACAAACAAATCAATAAACAAGCAAGCAAGCAAGCAAACAAACAAACAAACAAACACATGAGTGGGGTAAAGCAACCATATATTTCCAATAGTTCTTCCCCCTCCACCCCCCTTCCTTTTCCTTGCTTACTACATTACTGAGGGCAACCCATCCTTTCTCATACAGGAGTTGGGGGGGCGGACTCAGCCGTTTTGCGCAAGTAGGACACAAAATTTGGTCAGGGTGGAATCCCTGAATCAGATTTGCTGAATAAACGGAATGACCTTCCTGCGCTGGTGATGATAACCACTTGCACCGAAGTAATAAATATATTTTAAAAGTCCCATTGACACAATTCCTAAACTAACTTATGCGCAATGCATTTTAAGACGCGGGTGATCGAAATTAAGGTCAAGACTTTTCATAAAGAAGATGAATTGGCAGCGGGGAGGACATTCGATCCTCTCTGGCGCACGAGGTTATCTGGCTCGGGTTTTTGTTGCGTGTCCCAGCAAGAGGCTGCGCTTCCGGGTCCACTCACTTGGAAACGGGTCAATTTAAATGGAGCCATTGGGAACTTGTGCTTAGGAGATAAAAGCCGAGGGATGTGGTCGGGGTGGGTCGCCGAAAGACTTAAAACAGCCTTTAATTAGGAAATGGCTCTGCATAGCGATTGGATTAGGTCGCTGCAGATATTAGGGAGGGAAAATGAGGTAATTTCTCCTCGAAGCACAAATCACAGCTTCTTCGCGGGTGTGTGTGTGTGTTTTTCTCCTTTCCTAGGAAGCCCCTCGTTCTTTTCACTGCGTCCCCAACAAAATCGTTCCTTCTGATGCCTGCGCCATTTGCAAATGGAAAATGTAAGGCAGATATGATGTCAGCTGCACACACGTTGACTTAATGCCAAGGGGGAGAGGGAGGGGACGGAAAGGGATTCCCGAAAGGGGGTGTTGCAAACGGAATAAAGCTCCGCCAGTATGCCCTGGTGCCTCTTCAAATATGCCAGTCTTGTTAGACAAGTTGTTTTCCGAGCATTGCCGCCTCCTCGTAATCTCAGCCAGCCATCCCCATTCCTTGCGCGCGCAGAGCCATAGGTCAACACGACCCGGCCTGTCATTCTGCAGCAGTAACCTGTGGATCATTGCAGCGGCTGTTGACTCCTCTGGAATGAGCCTCAGCCCCAGTCGGAGCAACAGGTTTTGCTCAAATGAGAATGGCGGCAGGGTGCTTTTCCTACCTACCTTACAAAGTACCTTTGCCTGGTTGACCTCATTGTTTTGATTCCCATTCGCGGTCTCCCACACCCGCGTGGTCAGACCCTCAGTTCTCCCCACAGCTCATAAAACTACCTTATCACCTCGCTGGAATGGATGAGGTCAAGCCGTGTTCGGGGCTTGTGGAATAGATGGTCCCCCCCAAAAGTGTGGGTGCGGGGAAAGACTCCCCCAACCACGACCGCTGGCAGCGACGATCTCTCCTGCAATGAAAAACAATGAAGAACGTATAGCAAAATGATAAGACACGATCCAGACACAATTTAACGCTCTGGGAAGCCTAATGATCCCATTGGAGGAAAGTAACCCTCTCCAAGGAAGACTGCAGTCCTTATGCCCCTAGGAGGAAGCACCATTGAACACAATGGGAAATATTTAAGTCCTAGTAAATACTGCCCCCAGTAAGCCGGCTGAATCCTTTTCAAAGGCCTACCTCTGGCTGCATCGTGTCCGGAATGTATTTATCCTACTTCTGACTCAAATGTTGAGCAGGATTGCAACTGGGTTACATAAACACCTTTATCCTAACCGCGTGCATCCAGACAAGCCGTAGAAAGGCTGCAGCTTGAATTTGGTGGCAACCTTATTCTGTTCCGATATTTCTATTATTTCGGAATATAAATGTTTCCTTAACTGTATGCAATTAAGAAAGAAAAGGGGGGGGTGGAGTTCAGCCGAGTAGATTTTTAAAAAATATTTTTTTTAACGTCGTGCCCTTAGTAACCACTTCCTAATTACCGACTCCTTTACACGTCCTGGAAACAAACAGAAATCGGGTTTAGACAGGAGTGAACTTCGTGACCTTTGTCAGTTTCACTTACTGGCGCGCTCCGTTGATTAGGAGGATCGGCAGTCAGTGAAGTTAAGCGATCGAGACTTAATGAACGTGAACTTGTGTTTGCTCCCAGCCGGTTGCTGCTGTCGTTACTGGCACGGCTTTGTCATTCCTCGCTCTTGCCTCGGAAACTGCCAAGAGTTATTAGGAGGGCTGCAAACCATGGCGAATAGACCTCTCGTGACCCGCCCGGCCGGTTGCTGCTTCCATTTGCCGAGTGATTCTCAGAAGCCGCGGCTGCAGGTTTCTTTCTTCTCCTGTTGCGCAAGGCGGCCTCTTTCCCTCGTCGCGAATTCTTTTCGGATCCGAAGCCGGACCAAGCGCCTGTCCACCCACACCCTTTGCCCGAGTCTTTTCGCAGTCCTATTTTAGCCTTTCTGCTTGGATATAAATATCTCTTTCCATTCAGGGGGAAAGGAGTCACCCCCCTTTTCCTTACAATGGTTTAAGCACTTTTAAGACATGTTTTAAGACTTGAGTGTCTTTTAAAAGCATTTTGCTATATTCCAGGGATTTCTTTCTTTCTTTCTTTCTTTCTTTCTTTCTTTCTTTCTTTCTTTCTTTCTTTCTTTCTTTCTTCTCTCTCTCATTCTTCCTACCTTCCTACCTTCCTTCTTTCCTATTCTATAGCCTGCTGATAAGTTCCTACAACCAGAAAGTCCATCGACCAGGGAGGGTAAAATAAGCGAGGGGGTTTATTCGATTCTGTGCGCATCTAACACCCCAGACCCGCATATCTGCGCGATGCTCGTGGGAACTGCAGCTTAAAGAGCGGGCTTTAGGAAGATCCCCCGGCAACTCCGGAAAGCCAAGGGGACGAAGTAAGGCTGCTAAGGTTACATTTACCGGGATTTACTCGCGGGCAACCATGCCTATGATCACAGCTGAAGCACAGCGGCTCGATCCTACGAATTTTGTCTCTGGAGGAAAGTCACGGGGAGATTTGCAGCCACGTAGGTCGACTGCGTAGAAGCTGATACTGAGTTCAACGGGGCTTGCTCCCAGGTAACTTTCTGAGAATCGAGGTGTAAGGAAGGCGTCAACAGAGCCCTACCTCGCCCTTAAACCGCATAAATAAATAGAGAGCTCTGGCACTGTTTTCACTGTATGAAACCGGTGCGCACACTCGCGTTTTAACTTTTCTGAGCTCCAGCTTCTGCTCAGCAGCAGGAAGAGTCTCCCTAATCTTCACCCTCTTGAAAGCTGCACTAAAGAAGCCCGACGAAGAGACTTGTGACACCCAAAAGCTTTTAGCTCCAAGAGACCCAGGGCTGAACCCATCTGGAAACTAAGCAAACTCACCGGTTCCTTAGAGCCCAGTGATTCAAATCCAAAGCCCAAGAAAGTGAATCTCAGATTTGGTTGCTGATGCAGGGATACAGCGGGCCGAGAGGTAGACCTGCTGCTGTTTGTGCCTGTGCAATACAGTGTTGCTGTGCAGAGATATGTCTATCATACAAAATACATGTATAATGTTATACGAATTAATGCATAATGTCCTCTCACGCCTATACACGTTCTCGTGCTCTTAACAGATAAGTTAGGCTGCAGCTCGAAAGTACTTAGTGAAACAAATTGGGGGACGGGGAATTAATGAAACCAGTGCGACTTACTTAGGTGCAAACTGGGTTAGGATCGGTGTTCAGCTTCAAATCGTGGCGCCACCGGTGCATTTCGGACAAGTTACGCTTCAGAAAACTCTGGTAAGCACCTCTACCATTAAAACCCCATTGAAGAGTACAGTTTGGGTCGAGGCATCAGAGGAAACCCGAACTAGGACAGGTGAACTGTTATTGAGAACATTTCCCCCCTCAAATTACCGCCTGGCCTTGGCGACCTGGAGCTGAGAACTATGTCCACATAACATTTAAAGGCAGCGTAGATAGGGTATATATGTCCCGCCTCAGTCTCCTCCTTTATCTATGAATAGATAATTCTACAGAGGTCCTATCCAGGGCCGAAATCTGCGCGCGTGTGCGTTCTGATATTCTGTAAACAGGATCCCAAACTGGAATTTCTCCTTGTGAACTGGTTCGAAATTGATGTCAGCCCCCGCCCCCCTCGCCCGAGGTTGTCAGAGAGAAGGACGAAGGGGGAGGGTGGTCGGCATTTATGAATATTTCAGTCTTATTCAAGCCCCTCTTTCACTGCCCCCTCCTATTAATCCTCCTCTTCTCCACCCCCGCCTCCCAAAAATAGAACAAAACCCCTTATCTGAGAACCGCAGCTACCTAGGGAAACAAAGTTTAGAGAGGGAGAAGAGAGGAGGTGGGAGGGAGGGAGGGGTGAGGTCTCTCTCTCTCTCTCTCTCTCTCTCTCTCTCTCTCTCTCTCTCTCTCTCTCTCTCTCTCTCTCTCTCTGGCAGGCTCAGTTTCCCGGTGGCCGGGTTACCATCACGTGGGCGTGAGGAGCCAATGGGGGCTCCCTGCTGGCCCTCCCTGCGAAGCCAGGCGCCGCGTCCCCCCTCCCAGCGTGGCCTTAGTTTTTATAAACCATCCCGAGCCGGGGGCGAGCGAGGCCGCCCCGTCCAGCGCTCCGTCCCAGGCACCAGTCGCCCCGGCTACGGTGGCTTGGCGCGCCATGAGCTGCTGGGGGCCTCCGCCGCCGCCGCTGGGCCGAGGCGAGGAGGAGGGAGGCCAGGAAGAGGAGAAGGAGCAGCAGCAGCAGCATCGGCGGCGCGCCCGCCTTCAGCGAGGCTCTTGGGCGCAGGCAGCATGAGCCGCGCAGGCAGCGGCTGGGAGATGGAGGCGCTGCGGGCAGACGCCGGCGGCGGCGGGAGCGGCGGGAGCAGCAGCGGCCGGGGCCAGTGCCGCAATTTCCTTTCGCCGCCTGTCTTCGGAGCGGCGCCGCCGCCGTCGGGTCGAGCCGCGGGTCCCGCCGCCTCCTCGGGCTTCCCCTACGAGCGCTCGGGCTCGTCGGCCGGGGCGCGCTCGTCGTCGTCGTCGTCCGAGGCGGCCCCTTCCAAGGACTGCTCCAGCGGTGGGCCCCCGACGGCCACGGCCGCGGCAGCCGCGGCCGCCGCGCTCGGCTACCACCCGGGCTACCACCCCTTCGGCAACGGCTACTACAGTTGCCTGCAGCAGAACGCCGCGCTCAAAGCCTCCCCGCACGCCGCCTTCCCCGTGGAGAAGTACATGGACGTGGCCGGCCTGGCCAGCACCAGCGTCCCGTCGGGCAGCGACGTCTCCTCGCGAGCCAAGGAGGTCTCTTTCTACCAGGGCTACGCCGCTGCCGCCGCCGCCGCCGGCCCTTACCAGCACGTGCCCGCCGGCTACCTGGACGTGGTCTCCACCTTCGGCTCAGCGGCGGGCGGCGAGCCCAGGCACGAGACGTACATCTCCATGGAGGGCTACCAGTCGTGGACTTTGGCCAACGGGTGGAACGGCCAGGTGTACTGCGCCAAAGACCAGGCCCAGGGCTCCCACTTTTGGAAGTCCTCCTTCCCAGGTACGGCACGGCCAGGTGGTGATCGCAGCAGCAGCAGGAGTAGGAGGAGAAGGTCAACCGGACAGGAAGCTGACATCTGGGAGAAGTAGCTGCCCACCTAAAACCACAGGGAGGGGAGGGGAAGGAGAAGAGGAGGGGAAAGTTCCTCCAGCTGGTTAGCTACACGCTAGACCTACCAGCAGCCAGAGAACGGCCTGCTCTCTTTTGCAGCTCCCAGAGACCCTCAAGGAAGCCCCACAGAAAGCCGTGGAGCGGCTGCCTTAAGCGTCTGAGCTCTCCATGTTCTCACGTCTTTGCTCCTGGGCTGCAGAGGTCTCCGGCACGCCTAGCCTGTAATCGCCTTGACTTTCAAAAGAACTTCCTGCCCAGTAACTTAGTCTTAGGTTGCAGAGAGTTCTGTTGAACTCAGTGGGCATTATCTTCCCAGTAAGCCTGTTCGACCCTAGGGTCCTCTGAAATCTATGGGACTTGGTCTGCAGTTCTCCTACCCACTTTCCAGGGAGAATAGCAGACCCATTGAGCTCAATGCGATTTACTTCTGGGTAGGATTGTACTATTAGTGCAATCATTGTCATTATGTAGACACTGTCCGTACAAAAGCCTCACGGCAATATGTCGGGGGGTGAAAGCATTTCCTTCCCCCAAACACCCCAGACCTAAAACCCAAATCCAGGAAATTCCCCTTGGCTTGCATTGGTGTGTGTGTGTGTGTGTGTGTGTGTGTGTGTGTGTCTGTCTGTGTGTGTGTGTGTTTTAACTTCCAGAAAAGGCATCGGAACGAATTCCACTATTTATTTCTCGCCATTTATTTCTGAGCAGACTGGGTGAGGATCTCAGCCCTGCAGCCTGATCCGAGGCATATTTTCTCGGATGTAAAGCCGCCCCTCACCTTTTACGTTACTCTCTCAGAAAGTCCCTCGCGGGCTTCTTGCAGCCTTCAGCTTTAAAATAAAATCAGATCCGCTGGAAAGTAATCGGAGGGACTGAAAGCCGGAGAGGAAATGAGTTGAGGATTTGAGGGAGGGGGGGGGGACGGGACTTCTGGCCTTAATGAAGACGGGCCTCTCCGAGGCTGGCCGTGATCGTTTTACTATTGCTGGCTGCTGCAAACTTGCCCCAGAGCCCTCAAGCCGCGGGGGGCGCGGAGTATCCCGTGTCACCCATCGCCAGCCACATGCAAATCAAGCAAGGAAGATATTTCGAAGTTGCAACTTAGGATCCTGTGTGCGTACGCGCTTGCTTGCTTGCTTGTGAGCGCAATTGTGCCTTTCCCTTTTGAACCATATGCACTTGAGGACTTAGAGTAAACAAAATAAGAAATCTCCACCCAAATAGCTGCAAACCAGCTCTTGCGTTGCATTGTCTCCAAAGAGAGTTGTCGGCCGTTAAGTTAAGGCATAAGTAGTACTGTAATGGTAAAAAAATAAATAAATTGTGTTGTTTTTTTTAAAACTTGCCCCTTGGTCTCCTCTTTCCGTAGGGGACGTTGCACTAAACCAGCCGGATATGTGTGTCTACCGACGAGGGAGGAAGAAGCGCGTGCCTTACACGAAACTGCAGCTCAAGGAACTGGAGAGCGAGTACGCCGTGAACAAGTTCATAAACAAGGACAAGAGACGGAGGATATCCGCGGCCACCAACCTCTCCGAGAGACAAGTCACTATTTGGTTTCAGAACCGCAGGGTCAAGGACAAGAAGATAGTCTCCAAGCTGAAGGACAATGTCTCCTGATCCGGGCCCAAATCGGTTTTTTTTGGGGGGGGTCTATCTCTATCTATAAATATATATATAAATATATATTAATTGCAAACCATCCACTATCGGCTCAAAAAGACTTTTGGAAAGACTTGAAATATATTTAATATTTTCCCGGGGGGGGGGGGGGAGGGAGGAACCTTGTTGAAGTACTTATAGGAAAAAGGTTCGCAATTTCTTTTTCGGATTTACTTGCAAGTGTTAGATTTCCTCTCTCCCTCCCCCCTAAAAAAGTCATTCTCCTTCATTGTATTTTGGTAGGTTCTGTTCCCTTCCCCCTCCCACGAGGCCTTCCTGAAAAACCGCTAAACTAGCCTTAAGAATATGCCAAGTGCTAAAAGCAGCTGATGTGATTATAGATAGATATATATAATCTATCTATATATATAGTTTATCCTTATCATCAATCTCCCGAATTTTCATAATGGACCAGAAGACAATGATTATGTGCAAGGGAGTTGTGATGATGACGTCAACGCCAAGGTAAATGAAGTCGAGGGTCGCCACTGACCTCTGACCTTAATGTGAAATTACTTTTTGAAAAAGAGGACTGCATTTTTCCTTCCGTCTTCTCCGAAACCGATCCCCATTGAGCTTAAACCGGAGTCAGGGCCCAGGGGTCCCAGTTTTGAAGACCTGCCGTTCCAGGCTTAAGCAAAGTCCATTTAGGGGAGTATGGAGAAACGAGTTCGAAATTCGTCCCAAGTCCACCTGTTTAGAATGGGGCGGTTGTTAGGTTTATAAATAATCTTTTTGAAACAAACAAACCCCAAAATGCATTGTGATTAGGTGGCCCACCTCCCACACGTTTGCTGCGGGCAGTCGGGGGGAAATAATCGGTTGCTTTATGTACAGTCAATGGAGTCAGATTTCCTACAGTAGTGAAAGGCAGGATCCGACCGAAAGGAAACCTACTTTGCGCACGGTAAAGTTAGTTCCGCTAAGTCTTGTGTCGGTTTGCTACCATGTATGCTGGGTTATTGGAACCAAACGTGGTTTTTTAAGTGCTTTAAATTTTGGCCGGATCCTGCCTGCAATTTTTTGGGGGGTGCGTGCGCGCGCGTGCGTGTGAAGTGGAAGTGATGTTGGGTTGCTCGCTGTTGCACTCGCACGCAGTCTGCAAGCGAGGCTTAACACGTAAGCTCTTTTCTATTATTGTCGTACTAAGAGCTAGGGCACCTCACGCGCTGGGCCGAATTCTCAACTTAGTACAGTGGCCTGGAGTTCCGGGGTTTTTAAACCGACTGTGCCTAATATGTTTAGTTTGTATAAAGGTGTGTATAAATCGATGCGTATTTTTATATAAATATCGGGACGTTCTGTTAACTCTTCTGTTTTGTCTCCTCCTCCACAATCACAAAAAAGCATTCGCTTTTAACCCTTCCTGGGAACGGACAGGCTTCTGCTCAGAGGAGTGGGAGCTCGGTGGTAGCTTCTGTTAACTACAGTACATGAAACGGGTGTTAGTGAAAGAAGCAATAAATGACAAAAAATAGGTTATGGTTTTTTTTTAAAGAGTCCTAGTACGTTAAGGCAGTCCCAAGAGTTTGGTGTTTGATTTCCTCTCCCGGTTGCAACAAGAGAGTGCACATAATCGAGCAAAAATTCCAGGCGCGGCGGAGGAGGTACAATGGCGAAGTATCTCTTTCTCCAAGTGCGTTGTTGCGTCTTAGCACATTTGCGCAAAACCTCAAAGAGGGAAACTCGTTTGGCGCCCGCCTGGTTAGAGGCGAAAAGTTTGCTGTGGAGTGAATCTGAATCCGACTCCCTGTTGTCGCTCTCCTTTCTTTAGGTTCGAGTAGGAAACGAAAGCCCTGCGACCCGCACTCCTTCCTGCTGCCCCCATACTTAAACTGAGACCTTGTGCTTCGCTTTGGGATACATGCAGCTCTTTAACTCACGGGCTGATAGCGTCGTTGAGGAAAGCGCCAGGGGCAGGGAGAGAGTGATCTGTTTCTCGAATGGACTTCAAGGGACTTAAAGCTACACAGCCCTTTGGGGAGAAGCCCCTGAACTCATTTAATGATAAAGGATCATTGAATCCAGTGGGCGGGGCGGGGAAAAGGAAGTATTGAACTTTGGCCCTTGCGTTTCAAAATCGTTTCCCATCCTGCTCTCAAACTCTTGCTCTACGGCTAACTTTCGTTTTTACTTGGTTAAAAGGCTTGATCTCACAAACTGTTAGACATGTTCCTCCTACACTACCCCGAATAAACGGATTTATTTATTTTCGATGCCCAGAGGGAAAGAAAACGACGTGTGTGTGCGTGTTTGTCAGAAAGGGCCTAAAAAGAAAAAGAAAAGAAAAGGGTCTGTTTTCAAACAGTGAGCGGGTGTGATGTTGGGGTTTTGTTCTGCTTTTAAGTATCTAAAGCCATGCCAGTGTAATATGTCTTATCCTTCGGTTTATGCTGATGACTCCGAGCACATATGTGGAACACTTGAATTGCAAGTATTATATTTTAAGGGCCGTGTCCGTGTATTTCAGTTCACTACAAAGACTTGGGTCTTTGGAAATCTTCAACGTGTGCGCTGCCCCACTTCCTTCCCCGTGCCCCGTTTTGGACGCCTTTCCTTGGGATCTGGGGTTTGGCGCTGGACGCAAATAGCTCCTCCTTTTAAAAAAAAGAAGAAGAAAAGAAGAAGAGAAGAGAAGAGAAGAGAAGAGAAGAGAAGAGAAGAGAAGAGAAGAGAAGGAAGAGCATATTTCTATGGTCATCTTTTCCTTTCCTCCCTAGATTCTGCCCCCTCTCTCGATTTAAATCCCACACAAAATAATAGCACACTCAACTAGAGCAGATCAAAAGTTTTCCAAGGCATGAACAAATTTTTTTTTTTTAATGTTAATGCAGACAGGTAAACATACTCCTGAAATAAGTTGCTGCAAAAGATTATACTGATGGAATAAATATGTGTTGTGCTATATTACATTGTATACGAACATACCTAACAAAAGTTGCAATAGAAAATTATATTAGGCCGATGCACCTTAAATTGTAACCCGGCAACTCCTCCACTGTTGTCCTTAAGACGTGTCCAACTCTGTCATGCTTCTTGAATCTACTCTCCGTAGCATATGATCCGGACGTTCTTACGTTGACTGGATACCGTCCATGTTATGTAGCAGCAGTTGGTGGAGGTTAGTCTGGGAAGGGTTAGGTATTCGTAGTGTATATAGTATATAGTGTTGTTTTTTTAAATTTCTGGTATCTCCTCCTTTGGAGGGTGTACAAAACAAATTTTCGTAACATTTTCACTCATGCACACACACACACACAATACTCATACGCAAATGAAATCACTGCTCGGCGTGCTGAGGTTTGAAATCCCCTCTTATGCAAAAGTTAGTGTTAACTCTGCCGCCTTATTGTCACTGAAAGCATAAATAAATCCAGACCTGTTTCCGTACTGCGCTAACTCACTTCTTTAACATCCAGAATTGAGTTGCAATTCTGTGGGAAGAAGCTCCATTGAGGTCAATGGTCAAACTGACTTTCAAACAACTTTTGGGGGTGCTAAAGTGATTCGCTCTCTACTCGTGCCATGCGCTACTGTAAATGCAAGCCGTAGCTGGGGTCCTAAATTCACTTTAGGCTGCAGGAATTAATGAGTGCCATTCAATTCGGCGAGGCTCGCTTCTGAGTGGGCATGTATAAGGTTGCCCTCGTCTCAGAAACACCGCGCAGGAAGCCCCGGGACGACTCAGTCCAGAGCAAATGTGGGCAGCGCTGCCTTGTGCTGCGCAAACGCGGAGGGAACCCTGGGGAATGAACTTTGAACTGGCTGCTGAATCAACAGCGTCGAAAGAGCTACCCGCACCCTCTTTGCTCATAAAGGAACCGAAAGTGTACCAAATGCCAAATTTAATTAGAAAGGCTGGCGGGAGAGAGCTGGAGGCGGGGGACGCTAACGGGTTAAATCATATATATATAATCTCTATTCCCCACCCCCACACGAAAGCTAGTAAAGTACTGTACAAAATTAAGGCCTCTCTCCGAACATTGTGCTTCTGCTGCAAAGAGACACACAGCGTGCTTTACTCCAGAGAAATTCCTTTGACTTGAATAGGTCTACTCGCGAGTTTAAGCGTGGATTGCAGCGCTCAAGTGCAATTCGGCATTATCCAGGGCCGCCAGATCTAGCAGCTCTTGACCTCGTTTTCAGTTCTTTAAAAATTGGCTGAAGTCTTAACTATCTGGAGTAACGTCTTTTGTGTTAAGTGTGTGGGCAGCTAGCGCCTAAGCGGAGGCGGCCGTCCGAAAATGCACGGTCGTTTGCTTGTAATCGGGAATTGTGGACCATATTTTGTAGGGCAAATTACACAAAGACCGCCATTGCGGCTGCGTGGGGTTGGCCGCTGGTTTCCTGCAGCGGCTAAGCGAGACCGTTCAATGTGTAGAACAACACTGCCATCTGCTGGACGAATTGCGGCATAGCCCTGGGGAGCCGAGGAGAAACTCCATTCGCAACACTCCAAGCAATGTATGAACACAACTTTCATGTCGTAATTGAAAGGATATGCCCGTAAAATGAAAGCGGGAAAAGGGGAAAGATGGATTCCTGTGGAATGTTCGCGCTTGGCTTCCTGGATAGCCAACACATTTTAAACTGTAATATTAAAACAAACACTCCAAACGGCCCAATTATGAGACTCTTCATTCTGAAGCCTCAGCTTAGACAACTGAGGCTCTGTAATTGGCCTATTTGATTCATTGAGAATTACTTCCGAATATGGTCAGGAATATGGCCGGGCCATGATCCTAACCAGGTTAGGAAATAAAATAGCTTTACTCTGCTGCATGCTGTTTTTCCCGAGAGTGTCAGCCTAATTTTGCAATCTGCGGGAGTAGGTTTTATGGTTTACTTACAACTATAGTTAACATTTCACTAATAGTGTTATTTCACCCAAGTCCTTGGATCAGCCTATATTTCCTTCACATATCATGTCTGAATTGGTTAGCTAAGAGTTTACTGATTCCTTAAGGGTTGTGCTTTTTCAGACCTATAAAAATAGTTTGAAGAGTGAGTCACTTTTCTTTCTGGCAGCGGACTGGGTAGTTCATTGGTATGTGCACTGGGGGGGGGGAGTTTTTATTTGGCTTTGATTATTTAATTTCTATACTGCTAAATATATTAAAAATGCATCTAAGCGGTGTACAAAAAAACGGAAGCAACAACAGACAACAGGCAACAAAATATTACAAAAATGCACAGCTACATATAAAAACATTACCTTAATAATACTAATACATGCACATGAATATCAATTCATTTTCCTTCTGACACATCTCCTCCCTCTCAGCTCCCAGGTTCTCACCCAGGGTCCAAACAAACTCTTAGCTCTCATGAGAAAAGTTCCTGGAGACTGCAGACCTCACTCTACTAACTTACTTGGTATTTATGGGCAGCCCCAGAGTTGATGGGGCTCCCTCAATCTGCCCATAGATGTGTCCCATTCATCTGTACTCTCCACACTTAGTTCCAGGTGTAGCAGGTTTGTTGAGTTTCCCAGAGGGAAAGGGGTCCAAAGGACTACAGCAGGCATGGCCAAACATGGCCCTCCAGATGTTTTGGGACTACAGTTCCCATCATCCCTGACCACTGGTCCTGTTAGCTAGGGATGATGGGAGTTGTAGTCCCAGAACATCTGGAGGGCCAAGTTTGGCCATGCCTGAACAACAGCTCTTTCTTCACCCTCTGTCCTTTCCTCTTCCATGAGTGTGTGTGTGTGTGTGTGTGTGTGTGTGTGTGTGTACAAAAAGGGGGGGGGAATAAAGAACCTCCTTTGGTTCAGTTTGATTGCTAGTTCACTGAACTCGGAAACTAAAAAAGCAAAGTGGAAGGAAGACTGCAATCTTATACATCCTTTCCATGGGACTTATTTCTGAGGAGACAGGAGTAGGACTGCATTGTCCTACTACACTGGAAATGGCTGTTATTTTCCACTGATTCTGAGACCATACCTTTAGGATTGTCAAGTTTACAGGTTTACTGTTTACAGGAAGTAAGCCCTGCTGAATCCTATCCATGTCTACTTAGAAGTCAATAGCAGTTACTCCCAGATAAATGGGGTTAGGATTGCAACCTTACTATCTCCAGCCTAACATTTACATCCTGGGACATAAGGTCCTCTAAAAGTCAGTGGGATTTATTTATCATAAAACAATGTAGAGGGTCACATTGTGTGGCTGTGATTTCTGTTCAATAAAGGGGGCCGCATTTGTGGGATTTATTTTGTGTGCCCCCCCCAAAAAAACTCCAAGGTCCAAGAGTTAGACTGGAGGAATATGGAATGGAGTGCCTCTGGGCATGTGTTTTGCTCATAATTTTGTGGTGCATTTCAGAACCGAGTTTAAGCCCCACATTTCACAGATGAACCAACTCTGAGCACCGCCCAAGCGTTCTTTCTCAGCAGCCTATTATTGGGTGGGTGGGTGCAAACATTTTAGTTTTTGCTGTTGTTAAACAATTTGAGTCAGACATCCTGCAAGTTGCTCTGGATCTGTTATTCTGTCCCTTTTTGCGCATGCACTACATCTTGGAAGTAAGTAACATTCAAATCAATGTGATTTATTTCCTGGTAAACGTGATCAGGGTCAGATTATGGACCAGATAAGGCGGCATGTTTTTGATGTAAGAACTTCTGCCGGACTGTGTAAGCTTGCCAGTTATACAGAAATCTTCGTAATGCAGAACCAGAATTAATTTTCAGCTTACACGTTGAGTCAGTTTATATACTATTTGTAGTCCCAGAGCTGGATTTATGCGCAAGTTAAGTAACCTACAGTTTAGGACCTCAGATTATGAGGAGGCTGCAAGCAGGCAGTCTCAGCGACAGAGTAAGGGTGCTTGTTTTGCACGTGGTGCAATTGATCACTGCATAAATAAATGTCCTGTGAATAAAAACAAACTTGTCTTCTGCAAATCTGAGTTGCATCTAGACTTCCAACACAAATAGACTTGCTGCAAGGTATATAATTTGGTTTGATACTTATCTTTTAGCTGCATCCTCACTGCTGTACCGGTATATATTCAAGTATAAGGTTTTATTATTTCTATTTTCATTATCCTTTATGCTAGAATGATCCACATTTTGAGGGTAATGCTATGGGAGCTCTTAATAGTGACATCATTTCACCGCATCTTAACACCCAGCCCTTTCTGTTTCCCTTCTGATAGAGTGGCTCTATCTATCTAATAAACACACGTATCTCTTGGGACTGAACCATGACTACCTCTGAATACGTTCAACATTGCACTGTGAGTGTATGGTAATAGTCTCTCTTGCTTCGCCATTTCTCGAGAGTGTAATTAACTTGTTTTAATTACGAGTTCATCAGTATTTTCTCATCGGCATTTCCAGTCTAGAGGCCACCGACACGACGCACCCAAAGTCAAACTCCCTAATTGATTTCAATGGGAAAGGCTTGGTGGTGACAGCCTTACGCACACTTATTCGAGACTTCAGCACTGCTAAGGACTTTCTCGGCTCTCCCATTTTATCACTCAGTCCATTGGCTAATTTCCATGCCATTCTGTAGCCCACCGTCCTTCCGCCGTGAGCCCAAACTGGAAGACGTGAGGTTGCCAGGAGGTCTCCCAGCCGGGCATAGACCAGACCTACCCAGCAAACTGAGTGCCTCTCGCGTGCCTTCCGACCATCGCCCTAGGTTTCCCACGAGTACCTCCCGCGGTTATTCATGGGAGTCAAAGGAAGCAAAATTTGGTCAGTTCGGTATCAAAATATAACACACATAGACATGAAGTTTAGATAGAAGAATTGAGGCTGCACCCCTTTGCGCCCCTACTATGGAACTCAACGGGTATCACTTCTCAGTAGACCTGCGAGGAACTGCGCCGTTCCATCGATTTGGCCTCCTTTGTTTTGAGCAAGGATAGAGGATGGGATAGGATGTTGATAGAGTATGTAAGGCAGGGGTGAGTACGCCTTTTTGTACCTGTGTATTTAAGGCATAGGTGGAAATTTCCCATTTCTATAAGCGTAAGGAGGGGTGGAAGAATTGCTGTCCATTAAGGCTGTAACCCTACACACTTCTTGAAAACCGTGAGGGGTTGCTACTGAGAAAACACATATAGGCTTGCACTATCAATTCCTGAAGTTTCATAGCTAAGCAACACGGACCACTTGCTATTGTGGCAATATCTTCGACGGGTTTCAGGGACTCATCCTGTCTTGGACAGCGAGCCCTCTCCGCTCCAGGCTTCTCCGATGTGAAGGAGGCAGAAGCGCAAGGCAGTAATGGCTTTGCCGTAAGTTCCGATGGAATAAAGTGGGATTTAGTCACGGATAAGAGATGAGTGGAAGCGTTTTGGAGAATATCTTAGAGGGCACAATAGTCAACTTAACCTACAAGTAGGAATGAACATATGAGCAGCAGATAATACTAAATAAAGGAAGATTTGTGACGGAAATGGGTGGAATAATACAATATGCAGCCGACAAAGGTTTACCTAGAATGCTAGGGAGAGATAGAGTGGGAAGTCCGAGGATAAGGGATAAAGGATGGATATTGTATTATGTATATACAAGTTGCAATAACGCATAAACAAAACATTTTAAAAAACGAATAAAGTGGGATTTATTTTCAAGAACATACTGAAAGAGCCGGGCTGCATAGCCATAGTTTTAAATGTGCCGTCATTTGTGTACATCTATATGAAAAACTGAGAGCGTTATATTATATGTTATATCTGTTCTGCCGTTTAAAATAAATTTCTGTGATTGATTGCACCCCCTCTTTGCACCAGAGGGTTATCTGTTGCTCTATCTACCTAGCAATAGAGAGAGAGGAACTAAAATACACACACAGAGAGAGAGACACACACAAACAAACGCACATGTTCTTAAGTAGCAGAACAGTAACAAGTTGTCTTTTAGAGTAAGTTTTTTGCCAGAAACTTCTGAGCTCTGTTCCCCGTTGGATGAGACCTGCTGGAGAAAGCCAAAACCCCCAAGTTAATAAGAGAAACTCAATTGGTAGACATAAGTCAAACAATAAAAATTAAATGTGAGTGGTGAGCAATATCCTCCGGCGGTGCCTGTGTGGTCTGGTGTGGTCTGCAGCATCATGTGGGGAATAATGATTTAAAGATTTATTTCAAAGCCGAGGGATTTTGTTTTGTTTTGCTGCTCTCTGGCGGGGGTGCTCTTAGGCTGGCGGTGCCTCGCCATCAAAGCAGAGAGGAAAGAGCCGCGCCTGTGATCTCCAAGGGAAAATCCAAGAGAACTTGGACCAATAAGATAATACAACATAAGGAATTAAATCTTCCAGGGGTTTTTTTTTTAAATAAAAAATTAAAACAATCAGACAAGCAAGCGAACAACAACAGGACGAGGAGGAACCAATGCTCTCTCTTGCTTTCCAAAAGATTGGATAGAAGCTGAATGCGCTAAAAGTTTGAAATTCAGAATATCGCAGGGTGAGATCCTTACGCAGTTCAGAAATGCATCTTGGAGGCCGAATTGCTGTCTGTAACCGGTCTTACACTATTTTGATGCGAAAAGTTCGAATTGTCCCAGATTTGAATTATTTCCCCCAAGTGTTCAGCCAGCCTCTAGACAGGGCCCTCCTGGACTCCAGGTCCCTCGGTCAGGAAGGGGCCATCATTCGCAGGCCACCGGCCACAGCCACGAAGCTGGAGAGCGTCTGCGTCCTCGACGGCTCGGTCGATTCCAGCAGCGCAGAATCAGGGTCTCCGCGGACAGGGGACAAAGCCAGCCCGGTATTCCTTGCGAATCTATTTCTGACACTTCTTAAGGGTAACCCTCGCATTCCGTTTTTAAACGCGCCGCGTTTAAATGAGACCGGTCTGGTGACAAATGGCTGCTGCGGACGACTTGGGGACGATTTTTTAAAAAAGGCGTCTCTCCAAACAACGTCGGGTCTCCGTTATAGAGCCGGTCACAAAGTTTTCTTAAGTAAAAATATACCTGCCTCAAATGGCTAGTGAGTAAGGCACTATCTGAGGAATAGTGTCCTTCCTTTCTGGTCCATTGACGGTACGGTCCAAATAGCCAACAAAGGGGATCTGCTTCGGGGTGAGTGAGGTCGAGATTCAGCCCCAAACGCGGAAGTCCCCCAGTCATTTGTTGTTGTTGCTGCTGCATCCCAAAGGAAGATAGGTTGGAAGGCCCCTTCCAGCTTCTCTACTTCTAACCAAGGTCCCTGTGTGTGTGTGTGTGTGTGTGTGTGTGTGTGTGTGTGTGTGTGTGTGTGTGTAATTGCCATGCAAATTAGCACTGTCCATTAGGCGGTCATTACTTAAAAGGCTCGCCGTAGCCGCTATTACGCATATCCGCGCCCTCTGCTCTACCGAACCAACAGCAGGTTCCTCCTTTTCCTTTCTGCGAAGCGAAGCGTTGATTTCAAAGCAAGCAGGCCTCGATCTTCGCGGAAGACCTTCCTTAGCAGGCCCGCTCCTTTGCGGGGAGTTACTTTATCGGTAAGCCAAAGTCAGTCCCAAGGAAATCGATGGGAGAAACTTCCAGAGACCCCTTACCACGCAGAAGGTTTGGAAGCGAGTTAGGTAAGGTTCCATGAGAGCACAGGAAAAATTGAGCTCCCTTCCCTTTCAGCACAACATTTTTTTCCAGGAATTGTGATTTTTTAAAAAAATGTATATCCATTTTATACATTATATACATTATATAATTTATACATTATATCATATATATGCAGTTTATTGTAAATAATGGCGTGTGAGAAAGAACAAGAACTCGCTTTTAATGGAAATCCTGGCAGAAAGACGCCAAAAGTTGTAATTTTAAAATGGGGGGGAACTTATACTGACAAGCAATCTCCACTAGGTATAAAGGGATAAAGTTTCATCAAAATAAACAGATCTCCCCCCCCCACCCTAATGTGTTCATACGATTTCACAGATAAATAGGACACTTCTCCGTGCATTCAGTATACAGGTAGAACGTATTAATATTGTACATAATATATCAGTAATGGGAACTGTTAATTCAGAATTCAGAACTGCTGAAATTGCATTGCGCCTGTGACCCAACGCATGCTTACCTAGGAGCAAACCTCGGGAAGCCTTACTTCTGAGTAAAGATTGCGCCGCACATTTATGTTTACAGAAATACCTTAGAGTCACGCGGTATGTCAAGTTCAAATCCTCATGTGAGGGACTGCGGCTCATTCCACTTCCTGCTATCTCACAATAGACAGGAGGCAAAATATGTGCAGGATATGCGCGTATAAAATAACAAAACAATTTCCTCGCCGAAGCAGCACGTCCTCACCTTTGTATATAGATTGAGGTACTGTACTTAGACAAAGTTCATCAAGGCAAGGTTTGTATATTACTTATGCAAAGAACAAATATGCAAGTGTGTGCGTGTGTGTAATATTACACACACACACACACACACACACACGGTCTTAATTAACTCTTGGAAGAATAAATGATGGCGAGGGAAGCCATGATGGAGGTTAAAACGCAGAACCCGACTAATTTGCGCCTGCCAGGGAGGGAGCAGAGAACGGGGGGTTCCTGCAGGTTGAATCCCTGAAACGGAGGAGGGGGGGGTCTTCTAAAACTTTGCCACCAGGGCAATCCCCGTCCACTTGCCCTCGGGCGTCCCATGACTGGAGTCTACCATCTCTTCCCCCCTCCGCTCCCGCCCTCTTCCTCCTCCTCTTCTTCCTCCTCCTCCTCCGCTGCACTGGGGGTCCATCTCCTTCTTTCGAGAAGTTCTCCTGCAACTTTTCGCGAAGGAGGCTCGTCTGCTAGAGGCGCTGGAAATGCCCGGCTTGGGAGCACCCGCGAGCGAAGAAGGAGTCCTCTTCCGATAGTTCCACGCACACCGCCCTGAATGAAGACGGAGGAAGCGCACGTCCTTCGCGTTGGAAAATGTGCGACCGGAGCCTCTGCCGGCCGGGCTACGTGGGCTCCCTCCTGAACTTGCCCTCTGCCGCCGACTCCTTTTACTTCCCCAACCTGCGAGCTAATGGAAGCCACCAGCTGGCCGCCTCGTTGCCCGCGCTCTCCTACCCGAGGAGCCCCATCGCGTGGACTTGCGCCAGCTCCTGCCCAGCTCAGCCGTCCAGCCACGTACTCAGCGGCTCGACGCAGGCTCCGTCTTACCTCGCCGCAGCCACTGGCTCCCTCACCGGCGTCAGCCTCAACCCCAGCGGCAGCAAAGCCGCCTTGGACGGACACCACCCCAAGTACTCCGCCCACGAAGCCGCTCCCAAGCAGGACGAGAGAGGCAGGCAGAGCCGGGAAGCTCTGACTGACGACTCGAGTTGCGGGAGAATGGTGAGGATGGCGGCGGCGGCGACTCAGGCCAAAGGGCTCAGATATGAGCCGAGAAGACTGCCCAGCGCATCAGCGTCTCTTTTGAACGCGGATTCTTCCGCCTCGGGCTTTATTAAGGAGGACCTCAAGCACGCCATCAACTTGAACCTGACACTCCCGCCCGCAGCAACCCAGCCAAACCTCAGACCTCCTCTGCAGGACGGTATGTGCCTTCTCGCTGCTAGAGGAGAGAATCCTTCCCCCCCAACCCAACCCAACCCTCCCCAGCCAATAAAACCCCAGTCCCTGAGCCTTCACAAATGTTGCACCCAAACTCCTGTATACTCGGTGAGATTACTTCCACGGTAAAGCTGTTAGGCCTATCTGCCTCACCGATTTCATTTCCATGAAAATCTGGGTAGGATCGCAGCCACCAACACCCTAGGCCTGCTCCTGCGTCGGGAGTAAGTCCCTCTGGGTTCGGTGGCGCTTGCTCCGGATGGGACTTGTGCAAATTCGGACTGCAGCGCATCACTTCCATCCCACCCCAAAGCGCATAATCCTACAGGCTTAAATCCTAGAGGATTAAAAACTGCCTTGCTTTCTTGAACTAGGCTTCCCCACCTCCTTGCCATAGGCGCGGCTTCCCCCGCGCTTGCGTGAGACCACCCAGAGCACCGGGGACCGGGCTCGGTCAGAGCAAGCGCGCCAAGCAAGAAGGAACCAAACACAAACCCCTTCTCGATGTGTCTTCTTCTGTTGCAGGTTTGCCCTGGTGCCCCACGCCAGGGAGGTCGAGGAAGAAACGGAAGCCTTACACGAAGCAACAGATCACCGAGCTGGAGAGCGAGTTCCTCCTCAGCGAGTTCATCAACCGGCAAAAGCGGAAAGAGCTGTCCAACAGACTGAATCTGAGCGACCAGCAAGTGAAGATTTGGTTCCAGAACCGGCGGATGAAGAAGAAGCGCGTGGTGATGCGCGAGCAGGCGCTCTCGCTCTACTAGAGACGCCGCCCAGGGAGGGGGGCGTCTTGGGGCTGGCTCTCTTCCTCCCTGTTAATCATGAACTTGCCTCTGGAGCGGCTGTCTCGCGGCTCAGCAGAGGGACAACAAAGCGACGCGAAACGAAGCGAAGCGAAACCACTACGGATTCCAGGCGAAAAACGCAGGCAAAATCTGGAGGGGAGCGTTGACAGGGGTCTAGCCCAAGCAGTCAGATTCGCTTCCCCCCCCCAATCAACCTGCTTGGCTGTGTAAATCGGCAAAAGCCTCACTTCTTGGCTGAAGGGGAAAGGAAGTACAGTGGTACCTCGGGTTACATTCAGGTTACAGCCTCCGCTAACCCAGAAATAGTACCTTGGGTTAAGAACTTTGCTTCAGGATGAGAATAGAAATCGTGCTCCGGTGGCGCAGCAGTGGGAGGCCCCATTAGCTAAAGTGGTGCTTCAGGTTAAGAACAGTTTCAGGTTAAGAACGGACCTCCGGAACGAATTAAGTACGTAACCCGACGTACCACTGTAACTATAATAAAGGAAATGTGTGGGGTCAGCTCTCCCCACCCCACCCCCTCGTCTGCTTCTTTCTTTTGTTATGTTCTTTAACATTCATTCCACCCTCACCAAGACTTCAGTTGGGGGGAAGAAACGCGTCGAGCGCCCCCCCGCCCGCCCGCTGCCTGGATCTGCGTGAAAGCAAAGGGAGAATATTGTGTGTGACTCTGGCTGAATGGGAAAGGCCCTAAAATTGTTGCATTGGCAGGTAATCCGTGTATGGCTCCAGCTACTTTGCAGTAAGACGCAAAGTAATGTGCGTGGGTGGGTGTGGGTGGGTTGTTTTACCAAAACCACAAAACAAGGAAGCGTTGGAACATATTTTTTTTAAGTGGTTCACAATAAAATGTATATTTTTTGAAATAGCTGCACACAGACACGCACACATATGCGCACACATGTATTTATTGCGACAAAGGCACGTGACCTCGCAATCAAGGCTTGGCTGTCACCTTCCTCGGCTACTTCGCAAGGCGTTCCGGCGTTTTGGCCTCGTTGCCTGAGCCCCTCGGTGGTCTCTGGATTGCTCGAACAACCCCTCCCCCCACTTCTGGAGCCCTGATTGTTAGATAAAAGTGTGGTGGGGGGGGGGGGGAGAGCAGACAGAGAGAGATGGGAGGTGTTTGGGAGCAGAAGATGGAAAGATCTTCGCGTTTCTCCCAGGAATGGAAGGAAGATGGAGGTGACCAAACCGCGGCTGTGTCTGCTTGCCCTGAAGCAAAAATCTGTGTGAATTGAAAATGCTCGAGGGGTGTTAGGCTGTTAGGCTCCCTGGATCGTTAGTATTTCTCATGCCGATTTTGGTGGGGAGCAGTGAAGATGTTACCGGGGTCTTATTTTGCGCGTGGCGGTGGGGCCTGCGCCGCAGTGGGGAGGGCGGAGGAAGCTGCCTATGCTAGTGGATCCTGTTCAGGGTTCTTTGTCCCTTGACAGCGAGGAGTGGCTTCTCGACTATTCTTGCCTTATTGCTTCGGTTTCCAGACGCAGGCATTGTCGCTTGGTCTCACCCCACGATTGCTGCGCTGGAACGGAAGGCGCCTCCGCCACAAGCAAACGGAGTGCAAACTTGTGCACGCGTGTGTGTGCTAATAACCAGCGTCCACGCGCCTCCCGTTGCAGTCGCTTCCAGAGGGGCCGCCCTGCTAGTCTGTCGCGGGGAGGAGGGGAAACAGAGTGACACCTTGAAAACGGCCATCTGCTCTGTATGCTTTAGCTGAGATTCCTGCGCTGCCGCGGGTTGGGCTAGATGACCGTCGGGGTCCCTCCCGCTCTTCAATTCTATTCTTTGACCACCTTTTCTTAAGGCAGTCCACATTCTTAACCGTTCGCCACACACAACACCAAATGGGATCCTGAGTCCCAGGAGATTTCACCACCATCGTTATGTAGGACATTGGGCAAAGTAGACCGCACTTCACAGAAACTTCTGTCTTGCTAAATAGTCTGGATTGTCGTCTTGACGGTGCCACAGGTCTCTTTGTTCTCCATGTGCCTCCCGCCATGCCTGAGGCGCACCTTTGGCACCCAGTCTCCTTCTGGTATTCTTTCTTTCTTTCTTTCTTTCTTTCTTTCTTTCTTTCTTTCTTTCTTTCTTTCTTTCTTTCAAGTCTGAACACAACTTAGGCCCGCGCCTCCAAAGGCTTATCCAAACATCTTCGCTTCCTTTCCCTACCGTCCACCCTCCGACACTCTGTCTGCCATTTGCGGTTTGTTTCTGTTTTGTTCTGCCTCCCCCCCCCCCCGCCCCAAACTGCCCCTCGCCCCTCTCGCCGGCTGCCCTTGGCTCAGCGCTCTGTCTCGGCTGCTCGCAGCCTCCCTTCCTCTTTAGCTTGACTTTGGCCTTGTCCAAAGGCTGCGCGCAAAATAAAGGGAGGGAAGACACAAAGGAATCAAGGATGCGACTCATTCGGAATATCCTCTGCTCCATCTCGGCCGCCTGTTTCCAGCCCCTGCTTTCACAAACACTCACACCACACATCACAAAACAAAACTCCTCACCAAGCCAGCAAGTTTTTAAGTACAACTGGCCAGGGATCTACCTTGGGGGCTGTTTTTCCTTTACACCGTGATTCTACAGGCACACAAGGAAACTAATGAAGCTTATTTGAGTGGAGGTTGTGGTATAATTTCATGTTCATCTGATAACTGTGTGTAATAATAGTTTTCTAAGAGCGAGAGAGTAGTTCACAATTCAGACGCCTCGAATGCGGAAAGAAATATATTTTCCCACAAAGGATAAAATGAAATTTGTTTTCCCTGATCTTCAAATTAAACCCTTGATCAGTGATTTGTTTTGATCCTTCACGTTTCCAGATCTCTCCAGAGCTAAAAGCCGGGCATTCATTCATTCACACCCACCCCGCAAATGAGGAATTAAAACGAAGTTCATGTTTATTATCTACATTTTTAGTATTAACTAAATCTTTGAACTTTACCTCCTTCAAATGTTTCCCAGCCAGGCATGGTTTTGAGCGGAGATGTTATTTAACTGTAGATGGCCGTAGCAGTTTATCAGATGTGTTAAACAATTTCCATTTTGCAAGGGGGGGGGGGAATGCGGTATTTACAGTGCATTATTGTCTTAAAAATGATTATCTACAATTCCCCCCCTTTTTTGAGAAGTCTAAGGCGATAAGCATGGTTAAGAAGGAATCGATATTTTTAAATATCTGAATACTGCTATAGAGAAAAAGCTAACAGATAACATTATATATATATATATATATATATATAAAATTAAAATAAGACAAATATTTAATGATGCCTCAGAATAACAATGATGGTTATGGAATGACTGGGAGCTAATGATTCTTTTTCAATTATATGGTCGACTCCTTTCCATCTCTATTCCCAATTTTTTCCCGTTAGACAACGGAGACCACAACAGAGCTGATTAGGTAATCAAGGTCTTGTTCAGTTTTCTAAGTCGCTAAATAAATGTTTATAAAATACAGACTGAATTAACGAAAATCAATCCTACGAATACAACCAACTTCCTTCCATGTTGAGATTATTTGTGCGAGCATCTACAGGCGATTTACCTCGCAAATAGCACATCTGACCCAAAAGCGAAGGGCATCCTTTAATGGTCCTCTTTTTTAGTATAATTATGATTTTACTCTCTCTTTCACTAACTCCTTGCAAACACCAGGCTCAACGGTTGTGCAAGATCGCACCATTAGCGGCGGAAAATATAGAAATGACGATGCGTCCTTTATTAAGCTCAATTGGTTTCCATTTGTGGATGATTATGGACTTGCAATTAGTCTGTGAGAAGTGAAATAAAATGAGTGAGAGAAAGAAGCAGTATCAGTATACGCACATTATATGTAGTGTGTCCATGTATTTTTGAATTAAGCCACCGAAATAAATATTCCTGGTATTTACGTGTTCAAAAACACAACAACTGTTGGTTCCGAGGCGTACAAGCACTCAAGACACACAATGGTCGGTAAACTGCTCCAAAAATGCGTATCACTGAAGAAGCGCATTGCGACAGATACTATTCGCTCGGTGTCATGGCCGCTCTAGGTAGGTCGACATCATATATGCCTGTATATGTGACTGTAGCTAGGGAAAAGATCATAGGGACGGGGTAGGTTGGGGCTATCTTGGAGGTATCTATATATATATATAGACAGACAGGGTACTAGACATTAAATTCGGAACAGTTATAGCTGCTGTGGATAAAAACCTGAAAATGGCGATAACCACACATGAGTTAGCTTTGTATCTGCGCATCCTCACATGCCGATCAACTGCAATTTACACGCTGTCGGACTCCATAGGTAAATTGCCCATGGTGGATTCCGAATGGGGTTTGCACCCGGTTCCGATCCTAAGCACGTTTTCTGGGAAGCAAGTCCTCTTACAGCAGGAATCAATGCTCATGGAGGCGTGTGAGCTCCCGTTGGCATCAGGACGGCTTCCTCGGAGGTAAATGTGCGTAGGATTGCAGCATTACTTGGCCTAGAGCTTAATCTTGCATTTATTTATTTATTTAAATGCTTTGTGAGGGGCATCTCAGTTAAAGCTCCATCCTTGACTGGAAGGATAGAGGACTGCTGTTCTCTTTCTGTTTATCGCACACAGAAAGAAATGGTGCTGCTGTAAATGACCCGCATTCAGCGTTGGGGTGTGTATGTACGTGTGTGTGTGTGTGTGTGTGTGTGTGTGTGTGTGGCGGTGTGGTGTGTATGTAGTGTGATACGATTTGGAGGGTGGGGTGTGCAGAAAATAAGGTTCTCTCTCTCTCTCTCCCTCCCTCCCTCCCCCCCCTTCACACACACACACACATCCCCAACATGATTGTATGGCTTCATTAGCGACACACATGTCCACATACATCTTCCTCCTGGAGTCAATCCCCAAATCCGCATCTTGTTGGCGTCGCGGGGACGAGTCCTTCGCTCTGATAGGCTAAGCCGGGGGTGCTTTTTGCAATGCCTGGGAGTTTGATAAGGCAAAAGGAACGTCCCTCCGATTGTTTTAAATGGCTCTGGGCGCTTTTGTGTTTCCTAAAAGAGCATAAATAATTAAAGTTTGGCAGGGAGGAAAAGCTTTCTTGCAGAACTGTAGTGGCCATAAATGAAATGACTCAGAATCGCTTCTCCAGTCAGTTTTTACGAGAGCTGCCAGACAGTGTCTGTTCACGTTCTCCAGATACTAGGGGCGCCATAACAAAGTTAAGGTCAAGTTAGTGTCTTATCTTGGGTGGCACAAATATACAGCACCTTCTCTCCGGGCGAACCAGGCATCTTTTGCTTCTCTCTCTTCCGCCCCCCCCCCTCTCGCTCCGACACCGTTATGCCAGCCGTCCTAATTTTTCACGGAGACTTCTTTGGAGATGTCACTGGCAGTGGAAAACCGGCTAGTTCCAGGAGGCAACGAGGACAGACCCCGCAAGACGCCGAACGGTAAAGCCACCCTTCTGTGCTTATGTTGCGCGTTGCGAGGCGGGCGCAGCGGGGTGGGGTGTTGGTTTGCTAGTTCCCGGGTTTGAAATGCTACCGCGCCGGATAGAACAAGGGCGACCCATTTTGAAGACGCGTCTGTGGAAAAGTCCCAGATTTCTCTTCGCGTCTTAATCAGGGTAGGAATCCTTGAGCGGCTCAAGGACACCGGATTCTTCTCTTTTGCTGTGGTTTGTTTAATAGGCATTTCCAGACTGTAAGTGGTCTTTTGCAAGAATCGTGGAGGGCGTCTTTCTCCCCCCCCCCCCCCGCTCGTTTCCTTTTCCTTATTAACAAACGACCACCGTGTCCTTGAACTTGGAATGGTGGAAACTAGTTGCCTCCTATCCAGATATGTAGCTGATTCAAGGGTTTTTGAAAAGGAGTGGTGAGGTGGGGGTGGGGGTCGACAGGATGCTGGTTATTAGCTTTATGTTGATTTCCTGTGGTGTGGTTACTGGAGGGTGCGTAGATGGGTGGGGGCGAATAAGGGGGAAATCGTCTGCTTTTGGAATCGTCTGCTTTTTCCGCATGATCCTGAGGCGCTTGGTCTGGAGGATATATTGGAGACAACCGCGCAAGCGAGAAAGCCTTTGCCTCGCTCCATTGCGATAGGAGACGCAGGGGCCATTTTAGCTGCGCAGTCAACATTTGGGAGGGGAGGGGAGCCCATTCATTGCAGCAAAACCTAAAAGCAAGCGTGAGCATTCGAAAGAAAGGAGGTGGAACTGTGTCTGGCTAAATGGACATTGGGTGGTGCGGCTGGTTTATGCCCGGATCTGTTGCGCAGGTTTGGTGTGAGCTTGTGGTGGTGATTCGTGGATGGGCGTCATACAAGCAAGGCAACCATGGTTAAATGGTGGACACTCGAAGGAGATCTGGATACCATTTGGGCATATGATCTTCCCCTTCCTTCTACTTCTCCACCCCTTTTGTTTTCTATTGTTTAATTAGGAACGAGGTTCATATATGGGGAAGCTGGGACTTGGCTTGGTTAGGCTTTAGAGATGAAGGTTTTTCTCCTACCTTCTCAGCTCTTCCTTCCTAGAGCTAAGTGCAAAAGAGGGCTTAGGACTTGTGAGTCACTGCGGATGTCAGTCAGGAGGCGCCCTTGTCCAAGATACTTGGTCATTTTGGGACTTATCGAGGACATCAAACGAATATGTGTCGTTATATATCCATATAAGCCTCTCATTAATGTAAAACAATATAACAAAGTATATAATAATAATATCTCGTATTCTCTTCCTGTTTGGGAGGTGTATTTGTGTGTGTGTTACACACAAATCTTCACACACACACACACACACACACACACACACTGCTCCAATCCTACACCTATTTAGCCGGCTCGAAAGCCCACACTGAACTAAGGCTTTTAAACCCGTCTGACTACGATTAGCCTCGTTGTTTTAATTCGCCTTCGTGCTTCTAAAGGATTGAATGTATAGGACGTTACAAGGTTGAGACCGGAATGCGTGTTTTTAAAAAAATAATAATTTTAAAAAATCATTCCCCCCCCCCTTCAGAAAGTCATATTAGATGGCCTTGAAATCCAATTTCTTTCGAGGTTTTTTGGTTTCTTTTTCGTGCTCCTGGCTACGGTTCACAAGAGAAAATAAATTCCATCTCATTTTACTATCAGTATCTTGGATAATAATCTTAGATGTCCTCTTTATCTTATTTTATTAATAGCCCTCAGAAGTTGGGGAGTGGGAAAGGACGGGAAATAGACATGGATTTCCAGCTTGTTGTCTTGAGTAAAGCGACGGTCTTCTGGCACTGTTTCGACCAGGAGGAGAAACAAAGTTGTGGGGTTAAACTTGACATTGTACTACAGCCAAAGGAAAGAGCCGGTCTTCTGTTATTACCTGTTGTCAGAAGAAATGTGCCTCTTCTTCCGTGGGGATTCTCGGTGTGTATCTGATTTAATGTGTCCTCGCTCATTTCATGCGCCTCGAATGTGTAGAAGGCGAAGGAAAGGGAGAAGGGCGAGAGAGCGATTCCAACCGCACAACCGCGAGGTGAAGGTGCTTTGTGCGGTTCTGTGTTTCGGAATTTAATTCTCAAATACTGTGTCTTTCCCCCGTCCCTTCCCCCTTCAAGTGACATTGAAGCTGGGGTGTGTTTCTGCGTGGATCTGATTGTTGCTTTTCAGAAGGAAGCGACTGTGCTGGGGCAGTTGCCCCACCCTAATATGTCTGATGCAGCCGAGGGTTCTGTCAGTCCAACAGGCGCTCGGAAACGAGGCTCACACTTGGATGAAACGCGGGTGGCGGTGGAAGTGGATGCCTATATATAAGACTCTGCATCGATTAGACAGATAGACCTAGTCCCCATTCCATATTACCTCCCTCCCTCCCTCTCTCGCTCTCTCTTTCTTTCTGTCCGGTACAAAATGATATCGGGAAGTAGGGAAGGGAAGAAAGCAACAGAATTTCGAGTTGGAAAAACTGCGTTATATTAAATGAAACAGTTGAAACGTCCTGGTTTTGCTAGCTAGCTATCAAGCATTTGTGTGTGTGTGTGTGTGTGTGTGTGAGAGAGAGAGAGAGAGAGAGAGAGAGAGAGAGAGAGAGAGAGAGAGAGAGAAGCAACAAGCTCCTACATGCTTTTTTCTAATAAGGAGAAAGGATGCTCCAATCAGGGTAAATATTGGCGGTTGCTTTGCAAAGTCTGGAAAGCGAGAGATATTCTCCCTAAACACCTTCTTGGCCCTTAAGCTTTTCCTGACTGCATTTCCGGTGACTGTTTGTTCTTGTTCTTTTTATAGAAATACAAACTATTCCTGTTTGTGTCTCAAACCAGGACATGGTGTCGTAGGCTTTGTGTGCCTGACTCTCTCCCAGTTCTGTGGAGGATTTTGCTAGGATATATAGGTCTGGGCTGTGCATGTGAGATGTATGTGCGCAGGAATCTGGGCAAAGGATGGCATTCCCAGGTGATTTGCTGCCCTACCTATAGCTTATCGAGACTCCTGGTTGGGGAAAGGGGGGTGAAACGGGGGGGAGGAGGGGAAGGGGAGTGTGTGTGTGTGTGTGTGTGTGTGTGTGTGTGTGTGGAGTTTGGGGAGGTGTGGGGGGAGAGAGAGAGAAAGAGCTGGAAAAGGTCCTATTTGTCCAAACCTGTGCCTGTTTTGCGCGTGAGAGAGAGAGAGCGCGCGCGCGTGTGTGTGTGTGAGCGAGAGATCTGGGAAGCTCTCGGAAGAAGGGCATTCTTGGAGAGAAGGAACCTCTGGCGAAGGCAGGCGGGCGAAAAGGGGAGCCGTTCCTAGATATAAGGACATTTCTACCATCGCCTGCCGTCACGTGACATAATTACCACTCGAATCAATCAAGATGAATTGCACGTCAGCACACGGTGGGATTTTTCCCCCCTTGGTGGTGGCTGCTCCTGCCCAAAGCCTCGCGCGCAGATAGATGGGGCTCCTCCGGCTCCCACGCGCTGGCTCGGCTGCTGCTGCTGCTGCTGCTGCCGCTGCCTGCTCGCCCTCGCCCAGAGGCAGCAGCAGCTGGAGGAGGAGAAGACATGAGTGACTTTGACGACTGCGGCAGCCACGGGGCATCCAGCATGTACCTCCCCGGGTGTGCCGCCGCCGCCGCCTATTACGTCTCCTCCTCGGATTTCTCCGGCAAGCCCCCGTTCCTGTCCCAGTCGCCCTCCTGTCAAATGACTTTCCCTTACGCCTCCAACCTGCCTCCCCATGTGCAACCGGTGCGCGAAGTGGCGGCGGCGGCGGCGTTCAGGGACTACGCGGGAGGCGGCGGAGGTGGCGGCGGCGGCGCAGGCGGCGGCAAGTGGCCCTACCGAGGCGGCAGCTACGCGCCCAGCAGCTACTACGAGGAGGTGATGCACGGCAGGGACTTTCTGCAGCCGGCCACCCGCAGGACAGACGTGCTCTTCAAGGCAGATCCCGTGTGCGGAGCCCACCACCACCACCATCACGGGGCGGCCGCCGCCGCTTCCGCAGCTGCTGCGGCCGCCGCCGCCGCCGCCAACTTCTACAGCGCAGTGGGCAGGAACGGGATCCTCCCGCAGGGCTTCGACCAGTTTTACGAGGCGGCGCATGGCGGAGGCGGCGGAGGCGGAGGAGGCACCCCTTACCCGGAGCCAGAGGGCGACAAGGGCGACCTCAAGCTCGCCAGCAACACTTGTGGCAAAGCTTCCCCGTTGCCCGGCCAGGAAAAGAAAGTGACAAGCGAGGGCAGCGCCGAGTCGCCGTCGGGGGAGGCCCGACCGGACAAGAGCAGTAGCAGCAGCAGCAGCAGCAACAGCAGCACTTCAGGTAAGGAGAGGCGCCCAGTCCGCAGAGCCACACGACCAGCCCCGCTTCCCCGAGCTGTTGATTATTTATTTATTTGCTAAGTTGGGGAGGCGGGGAGCGAGGGGAAAGCCAAAAATTGAGAGGGGTGGGGTGGGTGGAGGGAGGATGGGTGAGTAGGTGGGTGGGTGGGTGGGAGAGAGAGAGAGAGGGAGGGAGGGAGCACGAGGCCACCACTTTGTCAAGCCCGAGGTCTTTTTTATGTGAGATTTTATAAGCATCCGAAGGGCTTTTATATATCCTATAAGGTTTCCCTCACCGTTGTAAAGTGTGTTTACGATAGGAAACCCATTGAGGGTAACTTATAGATGTTCTTGGAGGAGGATGTTAATTGTGACGAAACTGTTGATTGGGAGGCTGAGAGCTCCCAAAGTTTTGGGGAGGGGTGTTCAGACATATACTGGTATGTGAGACATATACTGGTATAGTGTATATATGTATATGTATGCATGTGTGTGTGTGTGTGTGTGTGTATAAAATTCAGTGGGGATCCTGTCTGGGCTGGACTTGGGATTGACATTTGAGAGAGGCAGGATTCTTTTCGACAAACCATTCTACTGTGGAAGGGGAGGGGAAAAAACCAGGGTCCCAACCGAACGGGTAGAGGTGTACTTTGCAAAGTCAGTTTCAAACAATTCCACTTATGCCCTTCTCTCAGTCCTGTAAATGGAGTTGGGTAGTATAAACTTGGGATTACGTCGATTATTATTATTATTATTATTATTATTATTATTATTATTATTATTATTATTTCCATCTTTTCTTCTTCCACCCACACCTTCCAAAAACCACTTTGACAAAGTTGACTAGCGTGAGGCAGAAAACTCCCTGGATGTTTCAGTGGTCGGTTTCCCAGGGAGTAAGGGAATAGTTACAGTAAGTCCTTAGGAAGTGTAGCTCTGCTTGAAAGTGTTCTGAGTGGGACAACATATGCCAGCTTCTTAATTTCTTCGTTCCTAATTTCCCCCTTCTGTCTCCCACCCCGCTTCCCTCATTATTATTATTATCATCATCATTATTGGGTTGTGTTTTTTTTTCTTCCTTTCCTGAATGTCCAGCACTTCCCCAGCGATCCCGGAAAAAAAGATGTCCTTACACGAAATACCAGATAAGAGAACTGGAACGGGAGTTTTTCTTCAACGTGTACATAAACAAAGAGAAAAGACTCCAGCTGTCTAGGATGCTGAACCTCACGGATCGACAAGTCAAAATATGGTTCCAAAATCGACGGATGAAAGAAAAGAAACTGAACAGAGATCGACTGCAGTATTTCACGGGGAACCCCTTGTTTTGAGAGGACTAAGCGGGGAGGAGAAGGAGAGGCGAAGAAGACCTCCCTCCCTGGTCCAACCTGCCACCTGAGTGCAAAAAAATAATAATAATATTCAAAAAAAATAATAATCAAGAGGTTTACACGACATCCACCCTGCGGACAAGTTCCCTTTATTGTTATTTTTATTGTTTTTATTTCACCCATGCTCAGCAGATCTGGTTCTTCCAAACAGCCCTTGTGTCCACGAGAGGTCTTGGGGCGCTTGGCGGAGAGGAATCCTCTAAAGGGGGACCAGAAACCGAGAGGGTAAATCCAATAGTCCATTCTAACCTTGTTGTGTGTCGTTGGAGTTTTGGGTTTGGGGGTTGTCGTTTTGTCTGGATTTCCACTCCCTTTCCATCCTCTCTCTTTTTCTTTGGTGAAACTACCCACCGTGTTGCTTTAATTCCCTCCCCACCCACTTCTCCTTAGTTCCTGGCGGAGGCCGCTACTAGACCTCGAATGTAGATGGTAGTTAAGAAAGAAGCGCGTTATGAAACAGCCGTGTTGGGCCCGCTTTCTGTTGGGTCTGAGATAGGAGAGAGTGACTCCTCTCAACTTCCTCCTTTCGTTGTCGTTGTCGAAGAGGTGGTCCTGTGCATTCGGTAGCTACCTTTACGCACGCCAGTGTAGAGAGAGATATCTGGCTTCCATTGCCTTTTTTTGGGGGGGGGGGGTTGTTTTTAAAAAGAAGCAGCACGGGACACTGTCTTGCTCATGTGAACAAATGGTTCCTAGTAAGGTTGAAGTTGCCTTTTCCGCGTGCGTTATGAGCAGTGCCATCTCTGAAGGTCCATAGTCGGGTCCCTGCTGGTGTCAAGTGAAATCGACTAATAGCTGAGAGTGTGGTCCGACCCACCGTTATGTGCTCCCCTCCTGCCCCTACATTTCAAAGAGAAAAAAACCTGTTCGTTCTCTCTTTCCCCGCTATAATGAGAATATTTTTAAAAAAAACCCCAAAAAACAGGAGCAACGTCCCCGGCGGGCTTACCCAGGTTTTGTTATTTTAAGGGGGAAACTCAACATGTCAGCCTGGGGGAAAAATATGTATGTAAATCTATGCCATTTGAATAAGTGGGAGTTAAAAGGTGTTGCTTTTAAAACTCTGTCTGGAACATATCCTGTATTTTAAAAATGCGCTATATTGTAAAGCACATCCTGATCCGACTTATAGTGGATAACAGATCCACTGTAGTGCAAAGTTCTAATGAACTTTGGGGAGCGAAGCGAACTAGCATAGCGACTTAGAGTTCCAGTCGAAACGAAACTTCCCACTCCAAAACTTGAACTTAATTAAGGATGGGTGACTGGTACTGGAAAAAGGAGGACAAATCTTTTAAAAGGTGCCTCCTGAACTTCCACCCTATATTCACACACACACACAAAGGAACGGGAGAAATAATCTAATTAGCCACCAAGCTGCCCATTCTTCATTATCATTATTATTATTACAATTATTACTATTTTTCCGAGAAGGGTTTGGTGGAGGTCCTCGCCTCTACTTTTATATTGCGCGACCTAGCTAGGCTGTTTACAAAACCTTGAACTGTCTAGACAACACCATAAAAGCTCAGGGTCTAAACAGCTTAATTGGGTTATATTGTACACCTTCTGGTGGCAGAAAAAGAGATTTCCGCAACGAGCAATAAAGGAGACGAGTGAGAAAAGAATTTGGCTTAAAAAAAGAAGGAGAGCAGGGCGGGGGAGGGAGAAGCGGTGGGTCCATTTTGCATCAATTAAAGGCCAAACTGGACGGATAAAACGAGAGCGAAACATATAAAACAAACGTTAAGCGTCGAGGCTTCAGGTGGGCATGGCCAAAAATTAAAACTTGAAACTCTTAAGCAAGGAAAACAGTAAGTGTCTGCCTTTGAACTTCCAAAATGTCAAGGTCATCACCTTTAACCTTTCTGAATAATTAGGAGCCTTAAAGGTTCCTCTCTTATTTTCAACCACCACCCACTCTCTCTGTGTGCCTCTTCCCCCCATTTCTTACTTCCTCCCCCCGCTCTCTGGCTTTTCTCTCTCTCGCACACCCACCCACCCACCCACCTACCACACACACACACACACACACACACACACACACACACACACACTTCTTACTGCATAGCTATCCACACCCGCGAATCCACCACGTAGGTCTTTGGAGCGCTTCGACTTCCACCAGGAAATAGTTCATTTCATCAGTTCTGACCAGGGGCATTTGCAGAATTCTCCAGACTAACTCCATTGCAGTTTCTCCAGACTAACAGCTTATTTGCTGTGAAACCTCTTCTAATTCCTCCTGAAACCATATTTAGAATTCTGTCCCTAGCCGCCCTCCCGCCCCGCAAGGCATAATCCACCATTTCTTCTCAAATTTTTCTTTTACTGTTTGGTAGTGATATACATACAGAAATCAGGTCAATACAATTTTTTTTTTTTAAAAAAAAACATCCCAATAGATAAATAAAGTCAAAAGCAACAGTTGCAAATCAGTGCCACTAAAATAAATGAGAATTCGTTCATGGAATTCAATGTGACGCAGATTATCCGAAAAAGAACCGACTTGTGATTTGGAGCCCATAGGACGTCCAAATAATTCAACTTATAGTCTCAAGGCGCCTGAAAAAATAATATCCTCTTAACGTTATAGGAAAATATTGTGTGCTTTCCTGATGCCTTAAACTGTTTTATTAAAAAGGGGGTGACTTTCCTTATCATTTACTCTTCAGTCAGGAATGTACCAAAACGGCGAATCAATTCAAATTCACCAACAACAGTTGTCCTAAGACAACTCCGTTGGGTTTTTTCTTCGAAAAAAGCTTTCATATATAGGAATAGAAATATAAAAGCTTTTTTTCCGAAGAAAAAACCCAACAGAATAATGTCTCAGAAATGCAAGAAGAAAGCATGCAGCGTTTTTTTCAAATAGAAAATTCCCTGCATGCCGGACTGCTAAATTCCACAAGAGGGCGCGCTAATATTCCAGAATGTCTAATTGTCCTGATGTTCAAGTGTACTTCCAACCCCCCCGTCCCCAATCACCCTGCTACTAATAAAATATCTAATATATAAGCAACTATAAGTTTTCAGGGCTTGGGAAATGAGAAAATAGAGCATAAACAGGATTTATTAAACAAGTAACTCATGACCATGACACGAACAAGACGTATTTCATTAAAAAAAAAATATTTTGGGTCATAATCTTTTACAATATGATGCATAAGAATTTTTTTAAAACTAGTAATTTTTTAGGACGGGGTAGTTTATCTCCTGGATTTCCTCAACAGAACGAAATTCTAATTGTTTCTCTTTCAGCGCAATCATAGCGCCCCAAAAATACCAATGTGATCAAAGGCAGTTTATATTTAGGTCGAGATTTTTTCATGAGAAGACCAACGCAGGCAGATAGTTCAATGTTAAAAAGAATGTGTACTTTTAATCAGTGAGAAAATGGGCTGCTGAGTATTCATCTTTTTTTGGGGGGGTGCCTTTTCTCTAGAGATAGCTTTATTTACCAGAGAAGAGTCGGGCATTTTGCGTCTGGTGGATATCATTTCGTCACCTTGACCCGATATTGTGAAACTAATTTTCATTCTCCACAGAAAGGATACAAACGGAAAGAGAATTATGTATTCCAAGGACCCCTAAAATGTTTAAAACAAAAACGGAACCCCTTCCACAAAAAGGACATCTGATTTGGGAGATCTTAGTTGTCTCCGAAAACGCACTTTTAGGTAAAAACACCAAAGATCAGAGTTGGTTTCCTCCGCCTTTCTCCTTCTGCATAATATGGATTCGAAATTTGGCATTGTGTAATCCAATAAACTAGACACATTCAAAGTCATCCCTACCAAATGAATGTTGGGCGCATTGTTTTCCAGTGGATTTTTAAAATAATTTTTTTTTATAAAAAGGAGTTCATTGTTACGCCAGTTACCTAGAATAGCCTTTCCGCCTGAAATAAACGGAAGTGTTCTGAAATAAAATGAAATGTTTTTTTTTTTAAAAAAACCCACACCATTATGTTGAAACACAAATGAAATTGGTATTTGCCATTTAAGATCCATAATAAACGGGATGGTGTAAGATGAATCTATGTTGGGAAAGAATAATGTAGAAAAGGTTAATGTTTGGTGTGGGGCTTTCGCCCGACTGTTAAATTAACGCACGCCTTGTCAGACACCGCATGAAGACTAAACTACACGGTTAGAATTCTCCCTCACCCCTCCCCTCCCCTCCCATTTATATTAAGACCTTGTTTTGAAAATTAAAAAAATGTAACATTGTGGTTGGGGCTATATGCGTATTATATATACTCTGCTCATTAAATTAGTTGGATATTTAAAATCTCGCCTTTGTTCTTTGTGGAACCTTCACGCACGTGTGATGGACCTGGGGAGGTGTGGGGATGGGAGTTCATTTTGGTTATGATTTTCAGCAATTTCCCAAAGCCTTTTTGATCTGAGAGTGTTAAGATGGCGCAGAAAACGTTGGCAATTTAAAATACAAAAGTCTCTCTGTCTATCTGTCTGTCTGTCTGTCTGTCTGTCTGTCTGTCTGTCCCTCCATCCAAGGTTGCCAAATCTGCTAAAGCTTATGCCGCATTGATACTTCCATGTTTTAAATAACTGTAACTCAAGACTACGGCCAATGCTATTGTATACAGTACTAAGTCTCTCCGGAGCTTCTAATTAATTGAGAGAGTAGAGGATGTATGCTGTAAAGACATTAACCTGGTCAGACCCTTCTAGTAAAGGCTGCGAGCGTCTGAAATTGAACTCGTGCTTTTGTGTACAAAAGGCTTATGATAAACAATGGACAAAACGTGAATCCTCTTCAGGGGAGATTCGTTTATGACGTGTATCAGTTGGTACATCTATAGATATCTATAGACCTAGATACCTATATAGCTATAGAGATGCATATAATATCTGCAGAGCAAAAATAAGGGAGGGCGTGGTGTTGACTTTTCCCTCATATCTCATGTAGTATGGTTAATATTAGTTAATTATGTTCTGCGCATTACCAAGAGCGATGGTCTCATCACACATCTCCCTCGTCTTTTTAATCCAAATATTTGGGACGTTGTCTCTGCTCCGCATAACAACGTGAGGCTCAGAAAGCAGAATCATTTAATTGCTGTGTTATGATGGGACGAAAAGCCACGATATTGTATGGCACTAATTTCCTTTCTTAATTAAAAGGAATACCTTTCAGCGCCTCTGCTCTGCAGTGGTGTGGAATGAAATAAACTGAATCAATGTGTAAACGCCTCCAGATTAAATAATACTTAGATGAAAGGAGGAAGGGAACATTTAGATAGGCTTCCAGGGAGCCCGTCTGAATGCCAATCTTTTGAACAATATTTGTCAGTCCAGTTCAGAGTCCACAGCTGCAAAATATCTGCCCCCCACTTTTGGATCGGCTCCTTCCCCTCCCCCATCCCTTTAATAATGAGAAGAGAATAAAACAAATTGCAGTTAGAAGAGGAAAAGGTAGGAGGAATATCTTTGAATACGTCCCTACATACATTCCAAAACAAAGCCCAAAAAGGGCATCGAACGGCCAGCCACAAAATGTCGAATAAATCTGAAGGATTAAAATTAAAGTTTAAAGTATCGACTTTTCCTCTCGGGTTTTATTTTCTATTATTTATTAAGACAGAAAAGGGGGATGTCAACATATATTTTACTGCAAATAGTAATCGAGTTATAAATGGAGCTTTTTCGGGGGGTTTTGAAGAAAAAATATGGGACAGTAAAAGAGGAAAACCTTTGCATTAATGTAGATTGTATATCTCATTTATGGCACAATATTGATTTATTTATTAATGTTAATTACTACAATTCCATCTTAATATGATTTAAAACTGAAGTGGCGTTAAACACACAAGGTCTGAGTAACCCATTTCCCAATGAGATGTTTATTCAACCTTTAGATGTGTCACACAAATTTTAAGGTTTTCGGTTTTCAGTGCCATTCCCCACCCCACCCCACACACTTTAATATATTTGCCCAAGGCTGCTCAAATTCTGTCCCCACCCTTACTCTTTTTTTATTAAAAGTAGTAATTGGTGATGATCAATGGATTGCTTCAGAACTGGAGAGCCTTAACGGTACACATGGTTTATCTAACAAAATAATTGGAGGTCATTAGATGGCGGCATTAGTATCTTGCGCCTCAAATCTAGCGAAATGTCCTAACTCTAAAGGGAAGACTCGGAGTCAGTTCATTAAACAACACACACCCCTGAGATGGAAAACAGGGGGGAAAGTCTGGCTTGCTTTAATGTTACAACTGGGCAACATATAGCCAAACTAAAATAAAATAAAGAGGATGTGGCCATTGGGAGATTTCTAGGGCACTTCTTAAAGTGTAAATAAGAATTACGGAAGGCCGTTTGAAGGGGAATTGTTATTATTATTTTTTAAAAAACTGATTAGATTTCACAGTCAAGTCTTAAAATGCAGACCAGAAAATAGTATTGGGTTGCTTTAAACTCGGTGGGTTGTCTGGCGTCTTGTTTTGAGGGGAGAGGGAAGGGGGGGGGGAGGAAGGGAAATTGCTGGAAAGCACATAAAAAGCCGGCCCCCAAAGAGGGAGCATCGTGACCTCCACTTTTGTTTGTTCCCCAGCTCAGACAAAATCTTAGCAATGGCTCTGATAATGATCTCAAATTGGAGAAAAGGAGGAGGTGTGTGTGGGGGAAAACAAAAATCCTCTCTCCTACACTGGGACCACCACCACTTCCTTGCGGTGCTGTGTCCCTTATTTCTAAGCCCCTATCCAGGACAAGGGCATGGCTTATGGACCCGCAATTTAAAGGGGACCATGAAGAAAGAGAGAAAATGTTTATCTGGGGTGGTGATGGTGGAATGTAGCTTATTTTATGAAGGTAAGCTGGAGATTCTCCGACAAACACAGAAGCCATAGAGAGAGAGAGAGCGAGACAGAGGGAGAGAAGAGAGGCGGCTGGAGCCGTAAAACCCACCGGCTCTTAACCTGACAATGATGTTGTATTTGAACAGCTGCGATAAGCTTTTTCAAAAAGGGTCTGTCTCATTGCCACAGCGAGATTTCAAACTGGGGTGAGGGGGTTGTTTTCGGCAAATGGATAGGGGAGGAAGAAGAAGAAGAAGAAGAGGGGGGAAAGTGAAGCAACCCCCCCCCCCAAAGTGCCAAAGACATAAGGGTGAAAAAACCAGGACGGAAAATTAAGCTTCTTGCAGTCATTGGAGAGGCCGTGGGTGCCATTTCAAAGGGTCTGTTTTGGTTTCCCCGAGGTTCTTATTTCAAAGGAGAGAAGGAAGGTTTGCTGATAGGGATGAGCTCAAGGCCTGGAATAAATAGATGGACTCAAGGCAACATTTAACCTCAAGTAGATAGTTCCTGTGTGGCGTGCGGCGTGTGACATTTTATGAATAAAGGGACACCTTTGGAGTAAAAACACACTGCCAAACAAGCGGGGAGGAGAGGGAAAATATGAATGTTTTTAAAGTCCCGAAGGTGAGAGGGGGGGGGAGAACAGTCCTTAATTTCAAGGATATGTGTCCCCTTGTGTTTCAAGAAAAGGGAGTGATGCGGGTATAAATATAAGGAAAAGAAAGGATGAACATCGAAATGGGGAAATCTATTTTGAAAGAAGCGTCCAAATTTCTCCATAGGCAGAGTTGCCCACGATTCCTGTGGTCAAGAACTAGGGAGGGGTGGACTCAGGTGTTTATTATCGCCCTTTTTAATAGATATGAAGTTGGGTAATGAAATAATGTAAGAAGCCAGCAGATTCCGTTGTGGGATGCGGGCTACCGCGTTGTGAGTGCATATGTGGGGGGTTTTTTTGTGTGAAGTTCAGCAACATCGTCTACGAAAACTTTACCTTTTCTCTGGTGCCATTTTCGTGGGCAAAGAGAATTTCTTCACATATGTACTATGAGAAAGGACCCTCATCTTATTTATTAATTATTTTATTTTAGGAATCTGCTGGAGCTATAAAACCAAACTTATGACCATTTTTTTTTTCTAGCTTTTAATATTTGACGATTTGTATTAAAACAAAAATTGACCTTCTTGGTTAGCAGCGAAGAGGAAAAATCAATAGTATAATTTTCAATAATTCATAACACGAACACCATTATGCTAAATCTTAACTATTAATCTTATCCTTTACAAAGTCTCGATTGATTTGTTAATAAAATATCTTCCCGTGTGTGGCAACAGAGGGTATAACTCTTGAAAAAGCTTCAGAAGCAAGAAAATTACCAAGTGGCTCAAGAATGTAGATGAGAATTTTATTGATCGCTCTGATTCTTCTTAATCTGTATTAATAAATTCCACAACCTTTTGTACCTTGCACTTGTCAGGAACCAATGCTTTTACAAAATCCATAAAAGGTAACATTATTTGCACCGCTACCACCACCCCTTTGTATCTTCCCCAAATTATGACACGTTGGGAGATCGCCTACACTTCAGACATAGTCAGCTGTCCACCCTCAAAAAACAAACAACACACACACAACTTTTTTGGGACCTTATTATATGTTGTGGCTTTTGTTTTAGAAAGTGTTTGATTATGAAGTGAAAGGAGGAAGTAGTGGAGAAGAGAAGGATGTGTTGTCCAGGGCTGAGACTTAGGGACGTCTCTTCTGAGGACGTCAGTTGCCGCCAATTCATGTAACTTGAAGGAGATGTTGGGCAACCATGAGGACTGGAGATGGGGGAAACCACTTTTATCAATATTATCATCACCATTACTATTCACAGGTGGGGAGAATGAGAAGAAGACCCACATATTTCGCCTTGTAGGATTGCATGCGTCTCCCCTTCCCACTCCCTCCATCTCTCTGTGTGTCTGCGCGCGCCTCTGCGTCCATCTCCCACCCCCCTTGCCTCTGTTTAAGCCAGCCAGGGATTTTCCTGAAGTACCTGTCTCATATATATGTATATATATATTGATCAGGATCAGCCTGAATTCGGACAGTAACTCCTTTGTGGTGTTAAAAAACACACAAAAAACACAAAACAAACAACAACAACAACCAAGCAGCAACAACGGAAGAGTTGCGAGATGGGGGGGGTATAGGGGGGTCAGATCAGTTCAACGCATTTCCTTGTTTTAAATCAGCGCAGTGCGCCAGGGCTGCCTTTGCAAAAGGACCAAAAAAAAAAAAAAAAAAAAAAGCAGGGAAAAAGGTTGCTACTAATATTGCTGCCGCCGCTGGAGCTCCCTGGCTTGGAGGAGCGCGCGCACTTTCTCCTCGACGTTCTAGATGTCGCTGTTGACCACCTTTGCGCCGCAGCCCGGAGTGTCCCGCGGAGCACGTGACCGGCGGGGAGGTAGCGGCTGAAGGCCATTTTCAAATCTCATTGGCTTAGCTGTCATGTGGTTGTGCAGAGGCATCCACAATTACACAGGGAATGTTTTCGTAGAGATGTCAGCCTACAAAGGACACAATCTCTCTTCTTCAAATTCCTCCCCAAAATGTCCTTTCCCAACAGCTCTCCTGCCGCCAACACTTTCCTAGTCGATTCCTTGATCAGTGCCTGCAGGAGCGATAGTTTCTATTCCAACAGCGCCAGTATGTACATGCCACCTAGCACAGACATTGGGACTTATGGGATGCAAACCTGTGGACTTCTACCGTCTCTGGCCAAGAGAGAAGTCAACCATCAAAATATGGGTATGAATGTACACCCTTATATACCTCAAGTAGACAACTGGACTGATCCGAACAGGTCCTGCCGAATAGAGCAACCTGTTACTCAGCAGGTCCCCACCTGCTCCTTCACGACAAATATTAAGGAAGAAACCAATTGCTGCATGTATTCTGATAAGCGCTCCAAGCTGGTGTCTTCGTCCGACGTCCCTTCATACCAGAGGCTGGTCTCTGACTCGTGCTCCATTGAAAACCCCGAGGTCCCCGTCCCAGGATATTTCAGACTGAGCCAGACCTACGCCACTGGGAAAACCCAAGAGTACCATAACAGCCCCGAAACGAGTTCAACTGTCATGTTGCAGTTAAACCCTCGCGGCGCTTCCAAACCGCAGATAGCTTCGCAACTTCCGATGGAGAAGAAAATGAATGAAAACCCCAACAGCGGCAGCGCCGCCGCCGCCGCCAACACCACCAGCAGCACCAGCAGCCACCATTCAGACAACTCTGCCAAAGTCTCTCAAGTGGAAAGTCCCGAGTCTAAGTCCACGCTGCAAGACGACAGGAGCTGCCTAGCTGAAGCCTCCGTTTCCAGCCCAGAAACCCAAGAGAAAGAAAGCAAAGGTCGGTATGATCGCAGAAGTTGGCGGCTGTGGGGGGCAGATACCCGAACGTGGTGGCAGACTAACTTGGGCACGCCAGTCTCGTAAACCACAGGAGCATTTAATGCTTTAAGCTCAGCCATAACTGCTCAGCAGACAGGGTCCCCCCCCCGTCACCTCTTTCTGCTGCTGCAGGTGCTGGGTATGTGCTGTTTTTGCAATTGGAAAAACAAAAAGGAAATAGAAGGGCATGGATACCTTAGGACCTGGCCACGATGTTGGTGACACCCATCGTTTTATGTCTTTTGAATCCCAGAGATTCAGCCAGGAAAAGGGTGTTTTCGTTTCTCTCTTGCCAAGGCTGCTGCATTATAACTGCTCCAGCAGCTCCTTCAGATTAGAGGTTCTTAAATTACACCCACTGTTACTCTCCCCCCCCCCCCGGTCAAATTGGGATCAAATATTTCCTGTGGTTCTTCTCTGTGAAGAGCACAGTCGATTGCTAAGCATGGTAATAAAAAGTTGTGGGGTTGTTGTTTTTTCTTTTGACGAGATAAAATAAAACAGGGAGGTGCCGCAGAGCCCATATAAAGTATGAGGAGAATAAGGCAAGGCCCTTTCTTCGAAGGAAGTCTAAATTTGGGATAAGGTACTATAGATAAGACAAGTTTGGGTCTCCTAATTTCACTAGGCTTTGAAGGCTGTTATGAAATAATGGAAGGAACTGCATTGTTTATTTCAAGATGGGGGAGGACCGCAGGGGCTTCGTTTGGAGAGTGGAGAATATGGTGGAAGAGCGGGGCGGGGGCCCCTCAGAAACCATGCCTTTAGTAAAAATTAACTTGTCAATCTCTACTGTGCATTTGTTACTCGTAGTAAGTGCAGAACAACACAGACCATGTTTATTAAGCCCAGGTCTGGCATTTGCATCTAATAGGAGATTGGGAATTAAAAGTGAAAACGATAAATACAGTTGATTTTTAGGTATTCGCACCCCTTCATATTGGTGTTAGTTGGGGACTAAAAAGGCCACTTCCCTCCCCCCCACCCCCCGCCTTGGGCGTTTGCTTAATTTCATGAGTGATGCAGATGAATCTCTTTCAACATGATTGGGGATAGTACTGTTTTTAACTGAGCCATTTCCCAAACAAGTGGCTTTATAAGGCGAGGGTTGGTTTGCACAGTTCACATCCACTGAAATGCGAACCACTGGGAAGATGACAGTATTCATATTGCTCCCAGTGCCACAGGCTATTTTGAAATATGTGGATTAGCAGGGAGAATGCATAGAGATAATGTTTGGGAAAGCTGCAGAAATAACCCAGAGAGTGGAAAATAGTGTTGCTGCTGGCATTGTTTAACTCGAATGTGGACACCATTTTTTGTATCATTATCCTTATATTTAAAAAAAACAAACCCGCCCTGCCCCAATGTACACACCTCCGTTAGCAATGTTTAATACCCACAAGCCACCATATCTGCCAGACACAATGGATGTAGTAGGTTCATGGCCAAGGGTACTCTATAACAGACTGAGGTGTTTCTTTTTTCTTTTTCTTTCTTATTTCCCCTTCCTTCCTTCTTTCCTTCTCCTTTGATGTTGCTAGAGGAAATCAAGTCCGATACTCCAACCAGCAATTGGTTAACTGCAAAGAGTGGCAGAAAGAAGAGGTGTCCCTATACTAAACATCAAACACTGGAATTAGAGAAAGAGTTCTTGTTCAATATGTATCTCACTCGAGAGCGCCGCCTAGAGATCAGTAAGAGCGTAAACCTCACTGACAGGCAGGTCAAGATATGGTTTCAAAACCGCAGAATGAAGCTCAAGAAGATGAGCAGAGAGAACCGGATCCGAGAACTGACCGCCAATCTGACCTTCTCATAAACCGGTTCAACTGGGGGCTTGAAAGGATTGAGACCTGGGCTCAGTTACCACCAGTTGGTATATATAAATATATATATATATATAATAAATATATATATGTAGGAAAGACTTTGGGGGGAACAGAGACAGAGAGGGGGGGACAAAAGTAGACCCCCTTCATTTTCCATTTTTTTAATTTCTGATAGAATGTGACCTTTTGTCATTCTTTTTAGTGCTGCAAGTGTTTATGTGTGTTCCTACGACGAGTATATATATGTATATATATATATGTATGTGTGTGTGTGTATATATATATACATATATATAGCCTAGCACGTGTAATTTATTATTATTTTTCTCATCGTAATGCAGGGTAAACACTGATTCAATATGATCATTTGGTCTTAACTTATTGGAGCTGTTGGACATCCAGATAATGTGACTTTTTCCATGTTTTTTTTTAACTCACCACGTGGTATTTATGGGGGGGGCGGCTGTTACACGGGCCATGCCATTTTGAGTAGATGACAATACTTTTAATAATTATTTAAAAGAAAGAAAAATAAGCATTTTTTCTTCCTTGAGAGGTGGGGGGGGGGAGGCAAAGCGAGTGAGAGTGCGAGAGCGAGAGTGAGAGGAAAAGGAATTTTTAAAAGCACATTTTAAGATGTAACACTCCCCTTTCTCCCGTGTGCGTCAAACTTGTCCTTCGTGCGTGCAATGGAATCCTTCATTCTTCCTCAACTGTAGACATTTTTTTCTCTCTCTTCCCCTTGTGGTGCATACGTGGAATCGTAGTGGTATAACAAGCAATATGTCTTCTTCTTCTTTTTCCTACGCCTTCTTCTTTGTGCATGTCCTATTCGCATGTATAATGCAATAAACTCTGTAAAGTTCACGAGGCTCCTTTGGTTGGTCTTTCCAAATCCAAATCCAAACCGAACCAGGAAACGCTACCATTTCGCCCATTTCGCAGCTTCTCCTTGCGCTCAAAGACTCTCCCTCCCGCGCACCCCGCCATCACCCCACACCCCCAACCCAAACCCTCCTACTAGTGTGGGAGCTCGTAGATATTTTTTTTTTAAAAAAAGGGGGGGTAGATTTGTCTGTGTCAGTCAGTCCTAATAATACCTTTAGCAATTGCTAGGGTCGCGAGGAAATGGCCTAGGGCGCCGGGAACAGACAGTCTTGACAAGGGAGCGCCAAAACGCTAGTGAAATGTTATGACCGAAAGTGGACACCTTTATCCCATTCAATCATAAACGGTAAGTTGACTTTTAGGAAGGAAAACGGAAGCCGTAACGAGCCTTCGCCCAGAGCCCCGATTGCCAGCCTAAATGTGCTCTTATTGCAAATTCTTACTGCAGTTTGTATATATCGTTACAAATACAGCGTGCGAAATAAATGCAGTTGTTTTATTCCATTTCACCTCCCTTGCTTTTCATGCACCCTAGACACTTATTATTATTATTATTATTATTATTATTATTATTATTATTATTATTATTATTATTATTAGATTCCTGCTTGCAGTGTTGTAAAAAAAAATAAAGGAAGCCATATTGCCTAGTCTCTGTCTACAGGGCCTTTCCCCGCTTCGTCTCCAAACGCTCACACGTTTTGGTTTCCTGACAATCCTGGGTTATTTTGCTTTTTGCCTGTGTTTGTTTTCTGTGGTTCCTTCGTTGTAGCCCACATCAGGATAATGAAGTTCACGACTCTCCGCAACGCCCTCCCCGGACATCGCTGCGAAATCTTGCTCACAGCCACTTTATCTTGGGGAAGGGGTTAGGAAGGCGGGGTGGGGGTCGGGTGAGGTGGGGTGGGGAGATCCGAAGCAGAAAGTCCCTTAAAAGGAGTTTGCAAATGAACATGACTCCAGGCTGAAGTCCAAATACTTGGGAATGCTTTCACCTTCAAGAAAGAAAGAAGGAAAGAAAGAAGGAAGGAAAGAAAGAAGGGGGGGGGGGGGAAGGAGCTTGAGAAACTGCCGGCTCAGCTTCTGGAGAAATGGGCTCGTAACTAACAACAAATGCCCCTCCTTGACTTCCAAATCAGGAAATTGCCTCTAACATGTTGGAAATATCTGCTAACCTAATGACACCCAGACAGTTCATGAAAGAACGAGTGACATCACATCTCTCCAACCCGACCCCAGTGTTTTGGTTAATTATCTGATAAAGTTGTTCTCATATAGGTGGATGCTTTTTGGGGGGTACTGATTTATCAATAGTAAACTGTGTGTATCTAAATTCAAAGGGCGTACAAAAGATGTCATGTATGCACGCGCGCGCACAAAACCTGTGTATGTATTTGTATATAGTCGTGTACACAGATGATAGGTATACTCTCTGTGTCTTTGCTAACACCAGGTCGTTGGGTATTTGTGAGATGTTACGCAGAGCTCTGGGTTTGTGTTTGTGTTTTGTAATATCCATAACTTCAGTATAAAAGCGTCTCTCCCTCACTGAGACACCTAGAGATATTTGGTGTGTTTTTTTTCCCTTTCCTTTTTACTCGCTCTCAATAAACACTCCGTGATGTTGCCGTGAGAAAATGGCACTTACGGCTATGATTCAAACTCATTTCCCTCTGAAAGTAAATTCAGCTGGAATCGAGGGCAATGGCTTCCGCATACTTAGGTTGTTTTGAACTGGTATGTGAGCATGAACATTGAGTGTATGTAGACACACAGAGAAAGAGAGAGGTAAGGAAGTGGGCGTGAGTTCCATCGCACATAAAGAAAACAGTAAGTTACAATAAATAAAACCCAAAGAGACCAAACAGTGAGAGAGATGGGTTCCTACAAATCTGGTTCCAGCGTCCAGATATGTAACGCAGTCCTGTCGGCTCCCCTCGATGCGTTTCGTGTCTTCCTTTGTTTTGTTCCAAGCAAAGATTTGGATTTGAAGTAGCCCTGCACGTTCTCTCCTCAGTCAATCATATTAGGCTTTCTCAGAATCGAACAGAAGAAGAAGGAGCAGGAGGGGGGGGAAAGAAGGAATGATAACAAATGGCTCAGTTGGCTTGAAATCCTCGGCGAAGCGTTTGCTTCAGGTTCAAAACCTACTCTGGATACGTGGTCTCTGATAGTAAATAATAAAGGTGGTTGAACCAGATTGAATCTCCTTGACTTCTATGGTGCAGGGGTGGGGTGGGGGTTGGCGGAGGAGGAGTTTGTGCTTACTAGAAAAAATATCCAGGAAATAAAATTAAGGAATGGAAGGTGTTGAGGTGGGGAGTGGGGATAAGTTCTAGCCACTGGTGCCTCGAGTTCGTCTTTCTCGCAGAATGTTTGCAAAGCGGGCTCGATTTACAATGTGATCTTGTCCAAGGGGCTGCGGCGTTTCGGGGCTCATTCATTCATTATTTCGTGCATTTCAGGGTCCCAAACTCTGGAGTACCTTGGAAGTAATGACAACGCCCCCGTTTGAATCCAAAGTTTGAAAACTGTAGTAAAGACTGGTGTTGAGAGAGAGAGAGAAAGAGAGAGAGATTGAGATTATTTTTTTTCCTCGTGTGCCATCAGTCCATTTTATTAGAGGGACACATTAATCTATAATCAAATGCACCTCATAAAATTTTTATTGATAGGCATAAAATCATTGCGGAGAGGTCTTCCACCTGTTTTAAAACAACACAATGGGCAGCTCTTTCCTTCCTTCCTTCCTTTCTCTCTCTCTCTCTCTTTTCAATCATTCAATTCTGCCCGTGTGTTGCTGTTTTTCCTTTTTTTTTTTCCTTTTAAAGGAAACGACACCAAGAGCTGCTCTGGAAAAGTGGCCCTCTCCTGCATTGTTGCGCTTTTTTTTTTTTTTTTTTTACTGTAACATTTCCCTGTTTTATGAGGAGTCGTTACACACTCTCAGTTTTTGGCAGTGTTTGTTTTCACAGGCGGGGATCTCGCTGGGCTCCCCCCTCCCCATCTCTCTCTCTCTCTCTCTCTCTCTCTCTCTCTCTCTCTCTCTCTCTCTCTCTTATTATGATTTCAATGGGGGTTTTCCTCGGCAGCTTCCAAAGACAAGGACAAGCCAAGCCTTCGCAGAACTTCCGTGCTTGAGGCTGATGGCAGCGGAATGAATGGCAGGAACCTCTCAAAGGAGGCGAACAAATAGTCCCCGAACTTGCTTCTGCTAGTAGCGCGCCACGCCCGCTTGGAGTCCTGCTAAGCCTAAGGCAAGAGAGTGGAAGGATTTCTCTCTCTCTCTGCCTGTATACAATTACACGTTTTGGAGACTAGTGTTTTCCTTAGAGGATGGGAATGAGGGTTTTTTGTTTGTTTTTTTAGTGTTTTTTTTTTAAGGCGGGAGGAGGTTGTTGTCTTAGCTTGTTGCCTTCTTGGGTTTTTTCCTTTTCGTATCCCTTCTTTTCCAACCACCACCTCCGCTTGAATCACAGCAACCCCTTCAGTTTAGCGGATTGATTTACTTGGAGTATTGGTAAATATGATCACGTGGGCGGAGGGACCAATGGCTGAGCCTGGCCGCCTGCAAAATACTACGATTGTTCTCCGGGCCAGGCGATCATCTACAGTTAACAGAGTAACCTTTTTTGCCTTCCCCCCATCATATGCCCTGCTACGGAGGGAGCCTCCAAAAAATGTCGACCGGCGGCACCCTCAGTAACTACTATGTCGATTCCCTCATAGGCCACGACAGCGAGGAAGTGTACGGTGGCGGCGTCGGAGGAGCAGGAGGAGGCGTCGGCGGCGTCGGAGGGGCTGCCCGGTTCCTGCAGGGAGGTCACCATGCGACCCCCAGGCCATCCTCAGGTGTGGTGGCCGAGGGCTCGGATTTCTCCTCCTGCAGCTTCGCGCCCAAGTCAGCCGTCTTCCCAGCCTCGTGGCCCGCCGTGCACCCGCAGCCTCCGGCGCCCATGCCCGGCATTTACCACCCTTACATGCCCCAGCCGCACTTAGGCGGACCGGGCGAGGGCGGCGGAGGCGGCGGAGGCAGATACGTGCGCTCCTGGATTGAGCCCTTCGCCTCTTTCCCCAGCAGCCCCGGCAACGGCGGCGGAGGCAACAGCAACGTCTCCGCCGCTAGTGCCGCGGCTGCTGCTGCTGCTGCAGCAGCAGCAGCGGCGACGACCAGCATCGCCTCCAACGGCGCCGGCGGTGGCTCCTCCAGCGCGCGCCACTACGGGATCGTCAAGCCGGAGAGCGGGGCAGCCGCCGCCGCCGCCGGTCCGGTGGGGCCCTCTCCTTCCTCCTCCTCTGCCACCGTCTCCTCTTCCTCTTCCTCCTCGTCTTGCAGCTCCGAGTCTCCTTCCAAAAGAACTGAGTGCGCGCCGTCTAGGGAGCCCTCGGGGGTCAATGGGCCCGAGTACACGTGCAATTCCTTCCTGGCAGAGCCCCGCGAGAAGGCGGCGGCGGCGGCAGCAGCAACAGTGAGCAACGGTTCTTCTCACCCGGTTGCGGCCGCCGTAGCTGCAGCCACCAGCAATATCACCACCACCAGCAGCAGCAACGGCAGTACCGCCACCCCGGCCAAGCCAGCGTCTGGTTGCAGCCGCAATGCCAGCCCCAGCAGCGATCTGAAGGAGGAGAAGCCTCAGCAGCAACTTGACCCAAGTAAGTTTTAAAAAAATAAAAAAAATCCGAGCCAGAGAGAGAAAGAAAAGAAATTGCACCCGCTTTGATTTATTACCCCAACCTGTAAGGCTCCAATGTGCAAAACCGATAGTTTTACTAACCTATAAAAACGTCTAGACGCCTACTCGAGCGCAAGCGGCAACAAGCAGCCATAAAAAAGGCTCCCCATAACCACCTACGGCCATCAAGAAGACATCATTTGTACAGTAAACAGACCGGGCCATTCAAGGTTTTATGATAATTCCTCCTCAATTGTGAAAAGAGCAGGCATCCTCCGTTAAATTAATTTAACGACCTTTCTCCCCTCCCCAACCCTCTCCCCTACTTCAATGCCTGCCCCTCTTCTCCCTCCGAACCCTGACCTTCTCTCTCCCCCCCCCCCCTTCTTGCTCTCCCTTCTCCAGATAACCCCGCCGCGAACTGGATTCACGCTCGTTCCACCAGGAAAAAGCGTTGCCCTTACACAAAATTCCAAACTCTGGAACTGGAAAAGGAATTCCTCTTTAATATGTACCTCACCCGCGACCGCCGTTACGAAGTGGCTAGGATTTTAAACCTGACCGAGAGACAGGTTAAAATATGGTTTCAGAACCGAAGAATGAAAATGAAAAAGATGAACAAGGAAAAAGGGAATAAAGGGGACTAGCGCCTTGAGGGTGTGCGTGCGTGCGTTTGTGGAAATGTGCTGGGCTTTCTATGAAGATACACACAAAAGTATCGATATTAATTATTGTCATTGTCATTATTATTATTAATATTATTATTATTATGTTGCCAGGTCCACTGGCTCGAAAACTTCCTATTGATCTGGTGGGTTTATTCTTTAGATAGCAGTAATGTGGTCGATGTCAGGTATTTTGGAAAGGAAAGGGCTGGGTGTGGAGAATGTATTTGGTAAAAGTCGCTTCTTTCCCCGCGCCTCCAGTTTGGTTTTAAGATATTGTGAGTGCACGTTAGGGTTGGTTTTTTTTGGGGGGGGGGGCTTTATCTAAATACTAAATACTAAATGTTTGACATGCTACTTCCAAGTAACCCTAGACTAGAGAGAGAGAGAGAGAGAGAGAGAGAGAGAGAGAGAGAAAGAGAGAAAGTGGAGGGATTGTAAGATGGGGGGACAGTCACTTTTCCAAACTGAAGTCAAAGGCGGCGATGAAGACGATTAATACTGAATGACAGCGAGGATTACCTTGATGGCAATAGTGCGTTTACCTCGGACTTTCCAAAAAGCAAAAGCGGAGAGGGGGGAGGGGAGGACTCCAGACCCTGTGCATCGCTTTCCTTCTGCAGGTTATGCTTAGCAAAAGTCTTGCCAGATCGAGGCTGTGAAATGTTTTTTTTAAAGAAAAAAATATATAAAATATTTTTATTATCTCCCCCCTGGCTGCCCGTTTCATCCTCTCCAGTGCACTGTATTAAAAGCGGTACTTGAAACATTATTAACTTCCACAGGCCCCGCGGGTTAACAGTTCTGAGCACCCGTCCCCATTGACGGAGGCCTGGAACTCTACCTAAGGACTTAATTTTTAAAATAATAATAATAATGTAATTGTCATAGGTTATTATAATAAAGGCTGAGCTGGTGAAATAACAGTAATAATAATAATAAATTGACTGGGAAGATGGGGGGGTTTGCGTGTGCTGGGGAATAAGATGTAATGTGCGTGCAAACGCGCCCGCGGTTTGCCTTTGACTTCTCTCTGCAAAGTGGAAATAAACAGACAGCGCCTGAGTATAAACGAAACCGCCGCCCCCTCCAAAGAGAGAGAGAGAGAGAGAGAGAGGAGAGAAAAGGGAAAAAAAGAAAACCCCAGTCTTTCTGCGTTCTCTGTAATAAAGATGCCTTGCATATAACCCGCAGGAAGCCATTTGCAGACGAAGGGACGCTTCCTCTGTTCTTAGAGAGGCAGGAGGTATCCACCGACACCGGTTCATCATTCTCCACTCCTGAATATTATTATACCAATCGTGGACACGAAGGAAGGGTTTCAGCAGGTCAACTGTATAGCAGCTAGTACAGAGCAGGCCTGCATCACCCCCGCCCGCCCTGTTTCCTTCCCTTCCCCACTCCTCCTTGATATCTTTTCTATTTGAACCTGACTTGCTCCCAAATCTCTCCCCCCCCCCCCACCTCTGCCAGCAACCGAGCAAAAGAACTGGTCTTTAAGCCACGATCTAAATATGCGGAGATACATCCTAGGACAGGTCGAGAGCGTTTGCCCCGGGTTCATAGCCTCTACGACCTTCTTTTCTGAGAATATTTCCTGGTTGCAATTGTGAGTGGTGGACTTGATGGCGGTGCGTGGCGCAAGCTTCGTAGCCTTTCTTAAAAAAATAAATCCGGAACATAACCAAAACCCCCCACAAAAAACCCGAAAGGTTCATGTAGCAATTTCAGGGGTGGGGTGTGGGAATCTGTAAGGAAAACATAGAGGTCCTCAAATAAGACTGAAGTTAGTTCATAATTATGACGCCATGTCGCTCATTCAAATTCATGGACCTTAAAGACACTTGATAGACATGATGATCAGCTCTGTCGGTATTTGTCAAGAGCTGAATTAATATGTACGTCCTTTTCGATCATAGGGTTATCGGCACATATCACCAGATATATGCGCGTTGTGTGTGTGTGTGTGTGTGTGTGAATTTCTGATAAGGACTTTGAAGCCACCCTGATGTAGAGATTTCAGCACATGCATAACTCCTCAATGGAAATAAATGGAACGTCCAAGTGTTAAACTTTAGCTGAATCATGTATGTACATTGTATTTAAAAACACCAACACACACACAGTATGCAATTGAGGTGTGGGCGGCGGGCTTCTGGGATATTTTAGAGAAGGAGAGGAGCGTTGTTCTGATGTGAGACACCATTTTAATTAAGCGTCTCGAGGAAAACATGGCCTCTCAAGCCATTTGAAAGAAGATTTAAGGTGAAGGGAAACAGGCACCGAGACCTGGGGGTCTGTAGATGCTATCACTTCCCCCTTCCCCTCAGAAAGACCCACAGCGATTAAGGCCTAGGAAAAGGTGTTGCCTTGCTTCCCCATTCATTGTCAACCCTATACCTATCATTCTTTTTAAAACAGGAAGAACCGAGGCGTAATAAAACCATTGAGAAGGCTAGACGTCTGGACCTAATGAGTTTACGATATGCGATGGCGCTTTTCTCTCTTTGAGACCATCTTATTTTGATGTTTGCGTTTGTTAGGATAGAACACCGATGCAGACAAAACCAGGTCTTAAAATCAGTACTATAAATTTCAATATGTCACCCCGGCTGGGCGAGACAGCAGTTTGGACGCCGCTGAAGTCTGAAAAGTGAAGGAGATTAAGATCAATTCGGCTGGGTTTGCCAATGGACCTGGAAGTAGCCATATATTAGAAAGTCAGGGGTTCTTTTGAAAACGACAAACAAAAAAGACGAAGAGCTTGGTGTGCAAAAAGTGCAAGAGCACCAACACTCGTAAAGGTTAGGGCAATACATAGAACTTGAAACAGGCGAGACTTTAGCGTTGGGGAAGCTCCACCTTGGCTGGAACGGGACCGAATCTAAACTTGCCAAGGTTTGAACCCAAGTCCACGTTTATTTATTTCAAAATGCCATTGCAGCCCGGCTACGTAGCTGGATGTGCTTGGAAACATGGAAACGCTGCCATTCCCAAACCACTAGCCCTCCGCTTCCAATAAGCCGAGTAACATTTGCTTAAGAGTCCGTTTCTTTTTTTTGGATATGTTGAGTGTCACAATAAAGCAGAAAGGTGGATGTTGTTATGATTCCAAGTGTAAGTGCGCAAGCCGAAACTGACCAGCTCTCCGATGGGGAAAGGGAGAAATAAAATGACATAGGCAAGTTCAAGGCAGGGAGGTTTCTGAGCTTGAAATCGAAGCATAGAACAGAAACAGACAAAACAGAAACGGGAGGTTTGGTTTTATGCAAACTGCACTGGAACAGCAACGTGCTTCCTCGTTCGTGTTTTCACTTAATCTGACTTCATTAGGCATAAAGAAGTCGTTTCTTTGGTTAAGCAAAATTCCTATGATTAAAATCCTGTGCTCTTGATAACAAAAGGCAGCATTGAGTAGTCATTGTAAACATTTCCCCGTCATTCAAGATATAGGACTTGGCATATACCCCTTCTCACTTGTAAATATGAAGGATATCTCTCATTCTTTGTAACAATTGCACGCTCCTTTGAAATTTTTTTTTTTTGCATGACTTTAATCGTCTTTAGCCAGCGAAAAAGAAATATTTTATTAGAAACAACAACCAAGTGTTCCTTGCAAATATCTTTCTTTCACATTCATCGTAGAAAAAGCATAAACATGTGGCGTCAACCCGGGTTGCCGAACAAGATTTCATCTCACCACTAGAGGGCGGTGTTGCTCCATATTCTGATAATTTTCTGTATTCGGCCAGGATTATTTGTTGATTTAACATATGTACAGGCTGTTTCTTTTAATCAATGAATTTTGTGTTTGTAGCTAAAAATAAACGAACATGACCGTCCTTTGCTATGATCTAACTAATTAAGTGGCGAGATGTACGCAGTCAGCACCTGAAAAAGTATCCACCCGTATAAATTTGCCAGTGACACCAAATTTAATTTCTGCAGAGTATGGGCATGTAAAATAAAAGCGCGCGCGCGGGGGGCTATTTGTGTCTACAGGCGAAATCAATTCATTCTTTTTATGATTAGAATTTCTACAAAAAGTTCGACGAGAACACCTCATTTCAATTATAAATATGTATGCGTATAAGAAAGCAGGTTTTACAAAAAAGGAAGAATTAATGCTGATCGAACATCTTACGGCCGCAGCTTGTTTTCTGATTGTTATTCTAACTACCACCAGAAAGTATTCTGAATCCAGGAAGGTATTCTAGTATATTTCTCGTCTGTTCTTACCCTCCTTTTTCAAACCCAGGAAATATAGATTCGGATTAGGTTTAAGAACTGCACAAGGAAAGAAGAGAAACAATGAGGAGGCCTCTCTTTCGACGTGGAAACGTACACGGGACCTCTCTTTTTCTAAAAGAGACTCAGCTGCCACGAAAGGGTTTTCCATTGCATTGCCATTAAACTTGTATTTGATTTCCTCACACGCACACATCCCTCCCTCCTACCCCCTAGGTAGGATTTCAGAATCTAAAAAGATGCGCACACGGTTATGCATCTTAACAAAACATTTCAAAAGGGTGTTATCAGATATGCTTAATAAACAGAAAGGGGGTTTCTTTAGACTATAGAAAGTCAATAGGAGAAAATGAATTCACTGGAGAATTTGGACCTCCCTGTATCCCAAGAGACCACGCTAAGAAAGCGCTGGATTTGGTCTTTCATTCCGCGCTTCAACATTCGCTCTGATGAATCTGAAATAGTTGCAACAGCTGAAGAGACCAGGTAACTAGACTCGAGCGAACTCTACACTGTCAACGCTGGAGAAAAGCTTATAAGGCCCGGATCTATTTCTGCAGATAAAAATGATTCCATCTGTATCAGTAGGGTGCCTGTTTTATTGCATAGACGGGAACGTATTTTCACAGCGTAAGTAGCAGAGTTTGGTTGATCTAAGCTCCACCACAGCAGTGATTCAGCAATACTGCAACCTTCTTTCCTCAACACAACTGGATGGGGAAGCTTCCTCAAAACGCTCTTCTTCCTCTGCGTCTCCCAAGTTACACTCCAATGTTCGATTCCTTAAATTATTGTGGAATTTTCTTTTCCCCACCCCATGTCTTTTGTTATTAAAGTTAAAGACGGTACATTTTAATCATTATTATTAATGAAATGTGTATACCGCCTTTCACCCGAAGATCACAGGGCGGGTCACAACATAAAATTAGAAAAGGGAAACGCAAAATGGAAACTACACAGCGTACATTTTATGCGGCTGGGTTACGTGAATAAACGTGGCGGGCGGGGGATAGATGCTAGTATTTGTGAAAAGAAAAGAAAAGGACAACTTCTCGTGAAAGGACAATGACAAAGAGACATGTAATGTAACCACAATAATTTTATTGAACTCACACCAGATTGTCGTCTGTCTTCTCACGCTTCTCTGTCTGGCTCTGTGCACTATTTCACCCATATAATTTATTCTTAGTTTAGTTTTGCAGTGAGTCCAGAACGGAATGGCATTTATTTTGTGAGATAAAGAAGTGTGTGGTTAATAATAATAGTAATAATAATAGCCTCCGCCCCGCCCCTTTCGCCCTTCCTCAAATAATGAGGGCAAACGCTACTGCATCTCGGAATCTGTCCACACGATTGCATTCCACACGGGGCTACCCCTGTTCAGCCGCTTTGGTTATAACTACAGGGAAAATGCCCCGAAAAGAAAGGTCGTATGTATTCGAATTCCTGCCTCGGATCTAACAGACTGAACCACCCCCGTCCCTTTCACCAGACTCCTCGGTCCACCCCAAGCATCAGGGGGAAACAGGAAAGTCCCATGCGCCCTTCTCGTTTGGCTACCCAAAACCAAGAAAAGAGGAGCCAGCCTTGGCCAAAATTTCGGCCCTCCAGCTCTGGAAAGGAAGGCGCTTAAATGCGGGCAGCGGCCTGTACTGTCCAGGGAGCTGGGGAAAGGCTACTGCGCGACCCTGTTGCTGTCCTCCTCCTCAGCCTCTTCCCTCTCTGCGTCCCTTCCACTTCGGAAAACATTCATTTATTTGGGATTCCGGCCCCGCCAGCTATGCTAGCGCTCGCCGGTACTGCTCCCCATACTCGCTCACTCACTCACTGCCATCCACCCGCCACTCTCCCTCGCTCGGCTTGGCTAATGACGTCCACCAAGGGTGAAATGATGGAAAGCATATTCATGGACATGACTTCCATTAAGTATCAATTAATCCGGGATCTGCAGCCAGGCGCGCAGTGCGTCAAGGGTAAATGGGCACCGCGTTTGAAATCGGCCTGCTGGCCTGAGCTCGCTTCCCGCAGCCTCATTTATTTTACTTATATTTACTTATTTACTTGCTTATCTAATGGAAATCCACATTCCATTGAGATCAATGGCAAAACACCCATTGATTTCGCCTAGTTTTGCTGCCCAACATCTCCGGCCTTTGCCTGCCTGGGCCTCCCCCTGCCCTTGCCCCCTCCAGCCTTTGATGGTTTATGACCTTCTGGGCCTGGACTTTACCAATACCATTGGATTTGAGCGCAGGAAGGACACCCACTCCTCCAATGCCGGTGGATAATGGGTTTATGGGGGCGAGGAAGCGGCACCACTGCCTAAAAGCCATGCCCTTTGATCCCGGAAGTGGAAGCTCTGATCCCCTATTACCCTTGGTGTGTGTGGAAGTTGGGTCAAAACTCTGTACACGTCCAGAGACACGTGTCCTCCTTTATGATGTTTTCATGTCTCAGGGCTCTAAGGATCTAATGATGGCTTATGCGACACCCCTCCTCCCCCAGCCAAGGAGAGGAATAACTATAGTACTTTTAGCAGACATCTGAAGACAGCCCTGCATAGAGAAGTTGTTCAATGTTCAACGTTTTATTATGTTTTTAGATAATGTATGGTGGAAGCCTCCCAGAGTAGCAGTCAGATGGGCAGGGTAAAAATAAAATAAAATAAAATAAAATAAAATAAAATAAAATAAAATAAAATAAATAAAATAAAATAAAATAAAATAAAATAAAATAAAATAAAATAAAATAAAATAAAATAAAATAAAATAAAATAAAATAAAATAAAATAATGTCCCTATTTTCATCGGAGAAATGTTGGAGGGTATGCTTCAAGGCTTGGCCTAGAAATAGTCTCATTTTAAAAATAAAAATAAAAGTAGAACTTACAGCAGGGGTTGTCACCAAGACAGCCAAATCACCTCTTCTCCCACCCCTCCATCCCAAGCCCGACTCCGCTAGGCCTCTCCAACCAACAGCCCAGTCCTTGCGCTTTATCTCACCCTGATCTCTCCTACTTTCTTTCTGCTTGGTGAGTTTTCGAGAAAATATGCATACGGCTGCGGGTGTGGAGGCTGAAGCGGGTGGGGGTGGGGAGAGAAAGGAAAGGAGGAAGGAAGAAAGGAAGGAAGAAAAAGAAAGAAAGAAAAAGAGGCCGCTTGCCTGAACAGCCGGTGGGGCAGGCTTCGGCTGCATGGATGGCTGCATGGGGCTGCTGCGCTGTTATTTATTTATTTCCCGGGGCTCGTTTTCTGCCTCCGGGAGGTGAGTGTAAACCGAAGCCAACAGGCTCTCCTGCCTTGCCCTGAACTCCGGCCCATGTGAGTGTGTGGCTGCGGCGGCGGCGGCGGCGGAGCTGCCTGTGTGTGCCTAATAGGAAATAGTAAAAGCAGTGAGGCAGGTCAGTCAGTCGGGCAGCGATTAGATCCCAGCTCGGGACCTCACCAGCGCTGCCGTCCGCAGTGGTGGCAGGGGCAGCGGCGGCGGGCCGGCTGAGTAAAGTCGGAGTAAGGAAGGAGTAGCGAGGCAGTGGTTCGTGGGCTTCGGCTGGCCCAGCTGCTGCTGCTGCTGCTCCTCCTTCTCTTGCAGCTGCTGGTGGTGGCGCCTCCGCTCGCCGCCCCCCCTGCCGCCGCCCTCCGATGAGCTCCTACTTCGTCAATCCGCTCTACTCCAAGTACAAAGCGGCGGCGGCGGCGGCGGCAGCTGCGGCGGCAGGAGCTGCAGGAGGAGGAGGGGGCGAGCAGCCCATCAATCCCGCTTACTACGACTGTCACTTTGCGCCCGCCGCGGCCGCGGCCGCCCTGCTCTACGGGAACAGCGCGGCTGCAGCGGCCGCCGCCGCCGCCGCCGCCTCGGGCTTCCCCCCTCCGCAGCCCCCACCTGGGCCTGGCTCGGGCGGCAGCGGCCCGGAATACTACCATCACCAGCAGCACCACGGGCACCACGGGCACCTAGCCGGAGGAAGCCCCTCAGCCTACCACCACCACCAGCCGCCGCCGCCTCCTCTGGCCCCGCAGGGCCCCTGCGCCGGCCTGCCTTGTCCGGGAGAGCCTGCCAAGTTTTACGGATACGATAACTTACAGAGACAGCCGATTTTTACGACACACCAAGAGGCCGAGCTGGTCCAGTATCCTGACTGTAAATCGTCCAGTGCTAATATTGGCGAGGACCCAGAGCACTTAAATCAGGGCGCGTCTCCTTCTCCAATGTTCCCCTGGATGAGACCACAAGGTTGGACGCGAGCGAAACCCCCGCTTCCCTTTGCCTTTGGCGCCGCGGCAACCCAGTCGCTGCCGCCTTTCTTTCTTCTCTTTCTTCTCTTTCTTACTTTCCTCTCCTGCCTTTGTTACAGCAGCCCCATTTCCCCTCTGTGCGTCTCAAGCCTTTCCTCTCCAAAACAAATTACAACCCAGCATCTATCCCTAAATTCAGATCCCCGCTTTTCTCTTTCTTTCTTTCTTTCTTTCTTTCTTTCTTTCTTTCTTTCTTTCTTTCTTTCTTTCTTTCTTTCTTTCTTTCTTTCTTTCTCTCTCACCTATAATTGACATGCAATTATTGCGGTGCTGTTATAACTTCCAGCTTCCAGCACACTTTCCACGATTCCCTCCACCCCCTTCGATAATCAGCCCCACCACGGACTGGAAGCCGTTAAGCCACAAATGTTATGAATCGTGGGATGAAACAAACAAACAAACAAATAATTCGACCAGTCTTTAGAAGTAGTCTCCTTTCAGGGAGGTGCTGCTGTGGCGCGTTAAGCGCAAGCGAGGCAAACAACCCTAGACCAGATAGCTCGGAGTACTTTGATTTAAAGGGGATTCCTCAACCTCCTCCCTGGAGAGGAAGCCCTGCTGAGTGCAGTGGGATTTATTTCTGGATAAACGTGCCCGCGCTAAATTTGTTCGCTGGAATACAGCTGGATCGAATAGACTTGCCTCAGCCTCTGGTCATGCAGTAGAAAGTACATCCCACGGAGTTAGATGACATTTATTCCCTAGGGCGTCACGAAGACCCCCGTGGGACTTATTTCCCAGTAAACCAGTTTAGGATGTTCTCCAAATCTCTAAGCACGCGTCGTGTGCGCGCGGGGTGGGGGGGAGTCCTACTTGTTTTCAGTTTATTTGTGGGGTTTCGTTTCGTTTTAAAGAAACGCTGTGCTTTTTTGTTTCGTCTCAAATAGCAGCTCCTGGTAGGCGGAGAGGGAGACAGACCTACAGCCGCTTCCAGACTCTCGAGCTGGAGAAGGAGTTCCTTTTTAACCCCTACCTGACCAGGAAAAGAAGAATCGAGGTCTCCCATGCCCTCGGACTCACGGAGAGGCAGGTCAAGATCTGGTTTCAGAACAGGAGGATGAAGTGGAAAAAGGAGAACAACAAAGACAAGTTCCCGGCCGGCAGGCAGGAAGGGAAGGAAGGAGAGGAGGCCAAGACAGAAGCCCAGGAGGACCTTCTAGAAGAAGGAGCAGAAGGCCCGACGAATTGAAGGTTCTCCTTGGCCAAAGACAATGCCTGGGAGAGCGGGCGCGCGAGGGCACCAGCGGCCTCTCCTCCCGGCCTTCACGGGTCTTACTCAGGCACCTTTTTCACAAGGGCCCGACCTTGTCAGTCTGTTTGTTTTTTAAAGCTACCTTATGATGTTTCTGTACTTAGGTGAGAGTTTTATTTTATTTGTTACTGCACCCGGGGCGCCCTAAGCCGAGTCCCAGCTGGCTGCTGCTGCTGCTGCTGCATCTTTCTCCATTTCGCCCTTCACGTGGAATTTGATACCGAAAACTATATAGCAATTTTCTACGCGTCCCCTCCTCGGTCTTTGTCTTCCTTTCTTCCTCTCCTCTCCTGTCCCCAAGCACAGAAAAGCCAAAACCCAACCCAAATGCTCGAATCAAGCAAGTGCACTTGTAATCTCAAAACTTTCCTTCCAACTTATTTCTTGTAAAGTAAATTAATTTAGACATTATAATGATTTTTTTTTTTGCGGGGGTGTGGGAAAGGGGGAAGAAGAAGGAGATATTTTAATGGCACATTGATACTGAATGATCGCTAATTGATCGAAATAAAACAAAGGTGATTCCACTGTAATATCCATGGTCAGGTTTCTTCCTACGTTCCTGTTGTTGGCTGGTTGGTTTGTTTTTAATAAAAACGGCAACAACCACCTCTCTGTGGAGCCCAGAAGTGCAGCGGGACTTAGAAAACGTAGGTCAAATTACTCCAAGCAAACTTTCGCCGGTTCTGCTGAGAGAATAGCCCAACCGTCCAACAGCTATGAGGCCGAGGCTTTCAAGGATACAGCGTTCGCTGTTGTCTGCATTGACTGCACGAAGGTTTTTCCTTCGGCGCTCAGCGGGCAGGATTTGGGTACAGCTCTAACCGGCAGCTCCATTACGCATTTGCTGCTGCATTCCCCGAGTTGCATTAGCCTTATGGTAGCTACTGAAAAATGAAAAGTATTCGAGCGTTTAGTTATCTGCTATAGGAGGCTTATTCGGTTCTCTGTGGAAAACGCCTGCCCTGTACACATGAAGTGGAGTCCTATTGTTTTCAGCGCACTTACTTCCACAGACGTGTGTGTTTCGGTTTTCAACCGGGTTTCTTTCAAGGAAGCATGTTTTAGGCTTGACCCTTGGAAGTGGTTGCATTGCCAAGTACAGGAAGAAGAAGAAGGCCGGATCAGGTCGTCCAGGCAACAATCCTAGACTTGGAAGTAAACCCCACTCAATCCAACGGGGCTTACTTCTGAGTAGACATGCCTGGGATTGTGCCAAAAGGCACATGATGTCTCTATCCCGAATATGGCACGGTCCCAATCCAGTTTAAAATTAATCGTAAATAAATTCAATACGAAGCAATGGAGCAATGTTGGTCTCAGTGAGAGGCTTAAGGGGGCAACCAGCTTTCTCTGCGCTGGGTCCCAGAGGCCTGCAGTCCTATGGACACTTGCGAGGAAGCTGCAGAGAGCACAGTGTGACACCCACCAAAGCAAGGAGGTTTAAAATTAATGGAAAGCCCTAGCCTGGTGTTGCAGAAAACTTCCCCACCCATCCCCGTCATAAGGGAGCAGTCCACCATATTACTAGATAAACAGCACGAGATGCCTCTTTCCATTTCTTCATGCCTTGCTTGATGTAAGCTGCTCAGGCCGCTGCTGAAAAAAGCATGGCGGGCTAGCTGGATTCAGCAAGACGCCCCCCCCCCCCCATGCTATGTCATTCGTGCAGCATCCCTGCGTATGTCTAGTCTGGGTTGGAAGTAAAGCGGAAGTTTGATTAGTAGCATTATTTTGTCAATTGGCCATCTAAAACTTTAAGGATTTCCCAGAGGTGCCTGTGCTATATTTATAAAAAAAACCTTGCCGTTCTTACTACTAACACTATGGCTGAATTATTATTATTTTTTTAAATCGTTTGTACAGCAGTGACTGTCTTCGTGTTCTTCCCATCATTTGGAGAGGTGCAATTCCTCATCCTCATCTTGGTCAGACTTTAGCTGTTGCGATAATTAGTGTTTACAGGAGTAATAAAAACCACCCTGAGCAGTAGGCTTTCACATTCTGTCTGTGCCATACATGCAACAGCACTATAAGGCAGGAGGTCCGTGTTACCCCCACAGTAAAAAGGAGATGAGACTGAGAGGTGTTAGTGGCTGCGACGGGATTGGAACGAGGTCTGAGTTAACGGCAGGGATGGGATTCAGCCCTGCGCCGCTCCAGAAGCCAACTCTGAAATAGCTGCAGGTGGATATAACTTGCGAGAGGGGGACACACACACCGCTATTTGGGTTCATTAGTTCATAGAATCCCAAGATATAACGGGCCTATGCATTGTTAATGCCTATAATCCCAGGATGAAGGTCAGAGTGCTTAAGCACTATAAATAAGGCACCTGTGCAAGAGTACTTAATTCATCGCTGGATTGTGGTCCGCGTGTGCAGTACACTTGCGGGATCAGAACTCCATTGATTCCAGTGGGGTCCAGGCGTGCCAGCGTTCTATGGATTTTGTCCAATGTCTGTGGTAGGTTTGTTGTTGTAGGTGTTATTCAGCAGAAAACGGGCAATTTAAGACTATCAAAGCATGGAAGTCCTGCAGATGACTGAAAACACTTCATGGCGCGATAGCAAAACAACAAAAAAAACTGTCCCAGGTTCTGAATAACGCGTGAGATTCCCACTGGCTTACACATATATAGTTTTTTACACATTAACTTTATTAGCTTTATTTTCGACATTCTCTCCCCAGTAAAAAAAACAAAACAAAACAAAACAACAACAACAACACACACACACACACCGCTTAGTTGGTGAGAAAACTGAGGGGTGTGTGTGTGTGTGATTTTATTTCTGGGCTTTTGGGTGATCCTGTCTGCCCTTAATGCTATCAAATCCCATTCACTTCAACGGGATTTATTAAGGACTTTCACACGGGCGCTGGCTTGAATCAGGTAATCATATCTCCACATCAAAGTGCAAGGAAACCACCAGAATTCTCCTGGCAATTTCAAAGAGGTGGCTTCTCAATCTTAAATCACGCAGATAATTAAAAGGTAGAGCCTTCTCGCGCAAGAAACCTCAAATTGTCTGTCGCTGGAAATAACGGCCTTCAAATGGTGCGGGGGGCCCTCCCCGCGCAGCCCCCAGAAACCACACACAGAGGCCTAAGAGGAATTGTGTATGAAGTGGCCCATATATGCAGAAGAAGCCACACTTCATCAAAAATTAGTGGAGGATAAGAATTCGACTTCAGCTAATTCAGCTAAGCGCAGTTCTGTCGCTTTTCCACGAGACCAAATCCTTTTCGATGGGTGACTGTAGACAGAAACCCGGAAAGACCCCAAATGGCAGGAAATCAGCAACCTCTTGGTAGCTCATTTTATATGTAACATGTAGAACAACAGAGTTCTCAAAACAGAGAGGCATTATATTTGCATCAATCCTCCATCACCGTTTGGTACCCTGTCCACCAGTTCATCCAGCCTTTTTCTCGCTGCAAGGCGTGTTAACTCGGGCCACTTTTATCAGCCAAAATTAGGTCGCTGTAAGTCCTAAGGACTTCTCCGTGTGTGTGTGTGTGTGTGTGTGTGTGTGTGTGAGAGAGAGAGAGAGAGAGAGAGAGAGAGAGAGACCAGTAAGACTGAAATGTGTTGAAGTCCTGTGGCTGAATCTCTCCCATTGTTCTTATTATCAGTCTTGGAGACAGTCAATAGTTTCTTGTTTGCCCATATCAAAGCCCCTGAAACAAATTCACTTTAAATCTTTAAAGAGAGGGTGAAGTGGAATAAGGCGAAATGAGTGAACAGATACCAGGTCAAAATCTGCTCTCATCTAACCAGAATCCGGAGGATTTAGCCTTAACTAGAAGATTCCTTTATAGACATACACACACCTACATACGCACACACGGAGGGTGAGAGAGAAAGGGTCTTGTTCATTTTGTTTTGCTTGCTTTGTGCATGTGTGTGTTACCATTCGCTCTGGTCTAATAATTTCCTTAGTATATATGTACATTTCAGCAGCTATGTTAGCTGTGAAATCAGCTAGCTAAGAAGGAAGCAGAATATACTTTCAGCGCCTATAATTTTCGAGGATCTTCTCGAATTCAGAAAATAGCCCCTCCCCGCCGGAAACGCCTTCCTTGGCCACCGCATTCCTCTACAAGCACCATAGTGGGCTGGGAACCCGTTCACGTAGAGGAACTGCGGCAAAAACTGTGAAGCAAAACAATTTGGTGCATTGATTTGCATAAATGCGGCAAAACGCCTCAGTGGTCAGTCTGGGATTGGTTATGCGGGTCTAAGACAAGCGAACTTCCAGAAACCTATATAGAAGGGATGGTGATTTTATTTTATTTTAAATGTAAATATACAAGTCAAATATTTGCAGACATTATTGGTAAAGTAGCAATACCTTTGCAACGAAGGGCAAAGCCTTAGTTCAATTGAGCCCTAGCGGAGGGAGAGTCATTTTGAGCATCTTAAACTATAAACCCTTTCAACTAGAAAAAAAGTATTATCCGATATTTATTCCAAAATTGGATAAAAATGTCTGAAGACAATTGATTCTGGAGGAGGGAAATCCGAATATTTGCTGCGCACAGTCTCCTGAGTATATCTATATATACGTGCACATTGCAACGCAGTATGCTTTATAATGTATTTAATCAATATATTAACATCCACAATTCATCATGAATGACGAATCTAATTAATACCATCAAACATAACACTGTCCTAGAGTTTGTCGATCCTGATTATTTACGAGGAAGCGGCCATTTTGGAATTGGGTGGAAATCAAGCTTGCGGAGTCGCTATGCGGTCCTTCAAGGCGAGAAACCCACATCTTAGATATTCAAACCGGCCCCAGTGACATAGCTGACTTGGAGGCAAATCTCAAGTGAGTCTGAACCTGTCAGGCCGCCCGGAAAGTCGCTTTCCAATAGAAGGCGCTTAAACCCTAATCCCACGTAAATGGCCATAAATAATTGGATGAATTCGCCAGTTATTAAAGCCGGCCTTTGGGTTACGGAGGGAAGCAACAAAATTCAAGTGAACAGAGTTTGGATCTCACACTACAGACAGCGGCAAATTTCCCCACCACTTCCAGCCTATCTCCAGCGAAAGAAAGTGATCCGCACTGAACATCCAAATAATGCAATTTGTACACACATTTGCTCAGCTGTAAGTGCGCATCTGAGTCCAGGGGGGGCCTTAAGTGAGTACCCTTAAGTGTGCAGTAAGTCAGTCCCAATTGCTGCATGAAAGAAAACGGAACCAGAATAAACGTCCCTGTAGCGTGTGTGGACAAAATGCTGGGTGTATTTATGTCGGTTGAGATTTAAAGTTCAAGAAGGGGAGGCCGTTTTAAACACTGGAGGCATGCTTTGTCTCCCTCGTCCACCCTTCCTTCCACGTCTCGAATTCTTTTGCCATTGCAGATCCGGTAGAACGCCTGGTTACTCCTCCAGAGCGCAGAACTCCCAGCGCGTTCTAGAACGTTACAAATCAATGGATCGGCAGCCAAGGGAGGCTTTGTTGTCTCTCGTCAACGTTCCATCCGCAGCCAGGGCCGGAAAAGCTTCTGGAGAGGCTTTTTCCTGCAACAAGGAAGAGACGCTCATTAATTCGCACAAGCGGGTGGTTTTTATTTGCTACTCCAAACGGAGCTTTCAGGAGCTCCGGAACGTGACGAGCCTTTGGAGTAAAGTAGATTCGAGATTCGCAGGAGCTGAGTTTCATTGGGATGTTCCCCATTCCCAACCCCTTCAGCCTTCCCAGCGCAGGGCAAGGAGGGTCGGAGTGAGGCAGTGCAATTCTAAAGCCCAGCGGCCTAGACATAATGTAGACCTAGCAAAAGGGGCCTCGCCTGCTGGACTTTCTCCCTCCCCCGCAGCAAATGGACTTTTACGCGCTGTTGCGTTGCTCACAGGCAAGTGGTAGGGTGTGGGTTCAGGCCCCTATGTTTGGGCTAAACGCTTCCGAATCGAATCAGGGCCTCTACTCGGCAGCGTTTGGCCTCCGGGGTAAGGGGGCTGAGGACTGGGCTGCGTCAATCATTCAGCAGATTCCCACCGATCTGCTGCTCCCTGAGACGGGCCAAGGCAACAGAAAGGTGGTGGTGAGCCTTGGTAGCGCGTAAAGACAAACAGCAGAGAGAGAAGGCAGAAAGAAATGAACCCAGGCAAACAAAACCCACTGTTTGTAGCAGCCTGGGTTGGGGGGGAAAAATCCGCAAGGAATTGCAGTAAATTCCTTTTTGTTTGAAGAGAATTTACAACTCGTAATAGACCTTTTATGACCTATTTGGGCACGTCATTGGCTGCGCCTGGTCATGTGCGAGCGCTGATGGCTTTCACGGCCTCCCCCCTCCTTTTCCCTTCCTGATTTCCCCGGCAAATCCCCCCCCCCCCCGCTTTTTTTGCATTCTGCCTTTCCCACAGCCTCAACCCTTCTTTTTCTAACCTTTGTCTCCGATAAGGTGCATTGCGCTCGCTATGATGTTTGAGTACCGATCCAGTCCGGTCCAAGGGTTTTAAAAACAACACGCGCTCGCGCACATACACACGCGCGCACACACGCAAACGCCCACCCTCCTCCGCTGCTACCCTGCCAGTTTCCAGTCCTAGCAGAGACGCGGAGTGCGGTGAAGGGTTAGGGTGGGCGGGGAGGGACTGGGAGGGGGGGCAGAGCTCCCTTGTCTTTGCCAGCAAGGCAGCTTGTTTATCTAGCGAGCTCTCTTTCCTCCCAGCCCTACCTGCCTGCCTGCCTGCCTCCTTTGGCTTTTCCGATCGGGATGGGACTCGGATTGCTACCGAACGCGACCCCTAATGGATTACAGGGATGCGGCTGGGCTCCACGCCCTTCCACCGGGGCAGCGAACGGGTAAGGGATTTTTCAGCTCTCGTTTTCCACCACCACCACCACCTCCTCCTCCTCCTCCTTCCCCCCATTTTATTCCTGACTCGTCTGCATCGCTGCAGGGCTTCCTACTTTCGCTCAGGCGCCGGAGAATGACTCCGTAAGTCATAAAAGAAAGTGGGCAAGGCAGGCGCCCATCACCATCACCACCATCACTGCAAGCGCCTGTGGTTTTTTTCTTCGCCCAAGCGGAGGCAACAGAGGCGAGGTGGTGCGGTGGGTTAGGCTTGGAAGCGCTTCGCCGCCTTCTGCTGCCACCTGCCTGGCTTTTGAGGCTTCCATGCCACGGAGAACAAGGCTGAGATAGGCACTCCCCGCCCCACTAGCGTGGTTCACTAGTGGAATTGAATGCCTCTGAGGTTGGGGAGGCAAGAGTAGGTTTGGAAGCAAGAGAAACTGCCGAAGCAGAATTTTTAAAAATCCCCAAACAAAAACTACTAGCAAAATTATTTGAACCGAGATGTCCTGCAATTTCTACTTGGGCGCTGTTGCCTCGTCCCCCCCCCCCCCCCTCCTTTAGTGGTTTTTCTTAACAGCAGGATTCCATCCGCATGCCTTTCATTATCAACAGGTGTGTGTGTGTGTGTGTGTGTGTGTGTGTGTGTGTGTGTCCCCATCCGGGTCACTAATAATGAGCAAAGCTAAGCGCTCCTACGTCCAGATTTGCTGCAGGGAGACTGGCTTACGATCTGTGGTTTCTTCTGTGCTGGGGAGTCCGACTTTTCATCCGATTAATCCTACCAAGATGACTGGGAGGGCGGGGAGGAGGAGGGGGGGGGGAAATCCTAAACAGAAAACAAGACCCTGTTTTAGGATTTTGCTTGCAAAGCGAAGGCCAAATGTTTGCAGTCGTGAAAACACCAGGGGATTGTTAAAACTGTACTTTGCGGGAGGGATGGCAAGGAATGTTTGTGTCATACTGTCGGATATATATAACAGTTTTGGAATGGATCGAGCAGCGGCTAGATGGTTTTTTCTAGGGCGGTCAAAACACTTCCCAGTGTGCATTGTCATAAAGAGCACGACGCATGTGGCGTGTTCCACGGTAGCTAACGCGTGGAAGGTTTAAGCAGACACCAATATGGCTGCAACATAGCAGGTACTTACTCTTATGTAGCAAGACAACGACTTCTGGAGTAAAGGCGTTGCGGATTATTGTGGTCTAGAGGGAGGATGACATCACCGTGGCGCTCAGACGTTTTCAAAAATATATTTTATATCGATCAGGCCTAATTGAACCAAGGGAGATTATCTGTCTGTCTTTCTGGCTGTGAGCGGGGTGACATGAGGATTCAATGCGTTTATTTTCATAGCAACAATTATGGGAAGGGGAATAATCCATATAGCTCAAGACAGTCCAATCTTATCCATGTTTACCTGGCAGTGAATAAATTCCTTACAGTGGGAATTAATTGTTAAGTAAATATGGCATAAGATTGCAGACTGGATACAAATATCTAATATATTTCCCCTATAACTTTGCTGTTGTTGCTATGTAGCCTTAGGCGTTTTTATTTCTATTTAAAATGTTACGCTGAATCATCACCTCATTTATTTATTTATTTTTAAAGCAGGGCTGTTGTCCGGTCTAGACAAATCTTTTTTTTTTTTAAAAAAAGGTCGATTATCTATTCCGGAATGTATATTATGTTATGTTATGTTATGTTTATTATGTTATGGTCTTCCTGAAAACTGGTTTGCATAATGTGACTTATACATGCATTAAATATATTAATGTAATGTTGCTTATACATCAGTTTTGTTTAAAGGCCGTACTACTATGCATAAATATTTGATCACCCCACAATTTAAAATAACTTATAGGTGATAGGAATAAATTTCCATCTTGCTAATGCACTCAAATTTTATTCTGTAAAGAATGACTACTTCGTATATCCTTTTTGCGACTTGTTGGAAGTCAACACTCAATCACTCGAATCCGGTTTCCCCTCTTTTTTCGATCAAGTCTACAGAATGTGGAGTTCTGGTTTTCTAGCAATCAGTCTAGGGAAAGTTATTGGGCTGGGTGCTGGGTGGGAGTAAAATACCATCACAATCTTGCAAGGTGATTGTTGATTACAGTTTAATGGCTACAGTTTATAGCAGAAAGTCGCAAACCATCCTAAATAAAAAGAATCATGTGTGCATATATAAGTCCGCCCACTTTCCCCTCTGGTATATTGCTTCTCCCTTTCCCTCCCTCCCAGTTAGACTGCATTTATTATAGCTAAGTTGGAGACACATTGTTGATTGGTTTGTTTGCCTTTGCATTATTGAAATCTTAATTTCCGCATCTTTTTTTTTTAACCATAAGATCTAATCCATCGTAGATTCGTAACCCAATACAAAGTACGTGGATTTAAAGAAATAAAATAAAGCAAAACCAAATCACGTTTGCTGGATGACTGGTCTTTTTACAGAAAATATTCATGTTCTTCGACTTAAAGTGCCAGAGTGCTTGGTGCTGAAAAACCCAGACTCTTGATTCTAAATGCATTCGATTCATTGGAAGAAAGGGGCACTGATTTCAGCGCATTTTCCCACCTTAAACCGCAATTTTAGGCATACAGCTTTAGGCTCGACCACCCTACCATTGTGATTTCCACTGAATTTTATGAGAGTTTGCCCCCAAGCTCACTGAAATCAAATTGATTGGGGGGTATTGTATTTGGGGCTGCTCATTTCATTTCCCCCTAAAAAAGGAGAGAATTCATAAATAGACACGTTACGACCCCCTCAAGAAAGGAGAATTCATCCAGTGGTCAAACGTGGATAGTTTAATCACTTCTAGCTGAAAATGCACAACAAGGCAACAATTTGTGTAAGGAAAAATAATCTCAGAAATGGTCAAGTGAAGAAGAACCCACCCGTTCATATGTTGCCTAGATCTTTTGTACATTGGTGGTGGTTCAGTGCCCTTAAATACCCATTCACCCAAAGCTCTAAAAAGCTATTCGTGGTGTGTACACACACACCAGTGAACTATATTTCTCAGGGGCTGCTGTATGAGTGCTTGGAGCTGGGGGTGGGAGAGAGAATCCGAACAAAGACAGTATTTCACTCTTTGGTTGGCAGGCAGCTGTTAAAGGTATTTACAGCTCTACTGCATTGCGGCACTGAATGCTGCCACTGCTAGTGTTAAGAGCTAAAAAACAGGAAGTGAGTGTGGGGTGGTGAGGGGGAGAGGAAAAAGGAATCGCCATAAACAGTTCATTTGGTCAGTGGGACAGAGCTTAAGACAGAAAACAACACCACATTGGGGATAAATATCTCCCTAAAAATCCTTATGCCGAGTGGCTTTTGAAAACCTGCTTTTTCCTAAAGAGGAAGTATAGTTTAATTGGATGCGAGGGAGAAAATCTCCCCTTTCAAAATCTTCCAAGTAGGAAGCTGAGGGCAGCAAACATGAAACATGTGTGAGTTAAAGTGCTTGGGGGGGGTGCGTGGGGAGGACACAAACACTTGCATGATCTCAGCATGGGAAGGGGGAAAACGGGTTGAGGGGCTTTCATTTTAAAAAAAAGGTGGAAGTGAGAGGAGGGGCCAAGCACTTTAAGGAGAAAGAAAAGCAACGCATTGTTTTAGAGCTCTTTGTAGCGATAGCTAAAGCTTTCTATGGAGAACATTATTGCCCTCTGGTTTTCTCTTGTTTGCAGACTTAAAATTGAACCGTGGATAGGTAGCTGTATCAAGGTAGGGTTGCTGGTTTGGGTTGGCTCTTAGGATAGTCAGCAGTTCTTCCAAACTGACAGCAAACTGCGCTTTGGGAATGAGTCAGCCGAGCTTTGAGATTTAAGAAGACGAAGAATCGGAGACCTTTTTAAATGTTGGACTGTTTCAAAGCACCACCAGGAAGACGTAGACCTGACGTGGAGGCAGGAGCTATGTGGGGTTAAGAATAAGGTCGGCGGAGTTCCTTTAAATCCATGTGGCTTCCAGGCTGCAGTCACCGAGTTTTCATGGAGCAGCCCTTAGCCACAATCCCGCACAAGGCTAGGCCTGGGTTAAAACTCCTGGATGCCAGACCGATTTTACTAGATTTTTAGCTAGAAAGAGAAAATGGGCCATCAATGCTGGCTTGTTGGTTGTTTGGCAACTGGTTTGTTGTCTCTGTCTGGCCGACTGGCTCTGAAATCGGCCAAGCGACAGGCCTCTCTTCACTCTGAGCAGGACAGAGAACTCCCACATTGTTAGTCACCGACCATGCCTGGACTCATTGCTATTGAGGCCAATGGTTCTGCTCAAGGAACCAGCCAAGGATCAGGAAGGATGTTAAGAGTCTGGGGTCTCGCCTTGAGTGGTGTCAGGGGCTCCTTTTGCCTTTGAAACGTTGCCAGCCTACTCTGCCTTCCTGTTTCCTAGTCGCTCGTTATGTTCCTTCTTATTGTGTCCGTCTGCATTCCTGTGCTGGACGCAGAACAGCCTGGCTAGCGCAGTCTCCCCCATGCAGCCTCAGATCTCCGTCCACACTGCCAGCTTCCTTTTCTCCCGTCCCTTTAAACAACCTCCACATATTCTCAGCTGCTTTTCTCAGACCCTCAGCCTCGGCCAAGAACAAAACAGCTCAGCTCCCCGTTTCCTGTCCAGCAAACATATTCAGAGGCGGTGGGGGCAGGCGTGCCTTTCAGTTTCAGCTGTTAAATAAATAGCTCTTTTAATATTGACTTAAGGCGGGATGCCTCCCCTTCTTCAACATAAAAACAATGTTTAATATTACGTATACGTGCTTTATGTAAGGAAATCCCTTGAGAGTGAAGCCTGCAACCGTGCAAGCGCGCACACACCCGCATGACTACGCTCAGGATGGTAGGAACCTTTCAGAGTCTGAAGGGACACTATCTATACAGGAATCAGAAGGCCTTCTGCACACCTGATATTTGAGTCGAGGGGTGCCACAAAGGTGCGGTTCATCCTTGTCGTTATTTCCCAGAAGGGATTCCCTACTCCTTCTAATTTCCTTTTCTCTCCCCCTCTCCCTAATCCTCTTCTATCTGATTTGGGAGCAGATGTCACATGGAGACCCTGCCCCTCTCCTCCCTCCCCCTCCCCGCCCACCAGCCCCTGTGATGTGAAGAGTCACTTTGTCGTCTGGCCGCTCGTCCAGGAGAAGGCGCTGTAGGACAAGCCTCGCAGCCCTGTGCATCTTAAGACCTGCCCTCAGCCAGAGAGCGGCTGCAGTGACTCTGCTGATCTGTTACATGGCAGGGACCCGCTGTCTGCAAGGGCAGCCCAGAAAGCCTCTATTAACCCACCCCGCGCAAGCAGGTTCGAGGAAGAAAGTGATCACGAAATTCTAGCTCCCTGCGACACTTTCTTGCCCTCCCCAAGCAATTGTCACAAGAGATCAAATGAAACAACAACAACAACAGTCCCTTTACTTGGCTAATGTAATCTTATGCTTAAACTACACGTTTAACAATTTCACATTTGGGAGGTTGTAATTTCACGAGAGGCTAAGGCACTCTTGGTTCTCAGCATTCTGGAAAGCAAGCTACAACCGTTTTAGGGAAGGGGAGGAGCCTAAATAGTTTCCGAACGCTCTACATTTCTTGACCCTGATATAACCATCGTGTTGCAATGGAATATTGAAGTGATCCAGTCCAGTCTAATGGTCAGTGCCATATCTGCAGTGCAGGATTCAGTGACGGGATCCCTGCCAGATGGCAGTCCACCCTCTACTTAAAGACCTCCAGCAGGGGCTACCCCAGATGCTACCACCTCTGGAGGCAGCCCATTGCACTCTTGAACAGCCCTTGCCATTCTCTCTTAATGTTTAGATAAAGACTACTTCCTTGCCATTTCCACCCATGAGTTCTAGTCTGGCCCTCTGGACCAACAGAGGACAGGCTTGCTACATCTTCTTCTGCATGACAGTCCTTCAGACATTTGAAGGCTGTGATCATTAATTCTCTTTTCTCCGGACTAAAACTAGGCAACTTCTCTTATGGTTCCTCATGAGACTTGGATACCATGCTACTCACCATCCTGGTCCCCTTCCTCTGCCCATGCGCAATTTTGTCAGTACTCCAGTTGTAGCCTGACCAGCATTGAATATAGTGGAACTATTGCTTTTTTTAATCTGGACATTATGCTTCTTTTAAAATATCCTAATATTGCATTTAGGTGTTTGGGGTTTTTTTTAGCAACTGCATCATACTGCTTATGTTTAGCTTATGATCAACTTATTGATCCTTTATTGATCCTTTCCCTATGTACTGCTGCCAAGGCAGGCTGCTTCGATCCTATATTTGTGTCTTTCATTCTTGGTACACAAACACAGGACTTTACTTTAATCTCTGTTGAATTTCACTTGGCTAGTTCTGGCCCAACATTTGAAACTGGAAGCCAGCTGCACTCTACTCAAGGGATTTGTATTATTAACAGGACAATCTTACACATGTTTATCCAGAAGTGAGTAATAGTCAGCTCAGAGGGTCTTACTCTCAAGTAAATGGGGATAGGATTGCAGCCTAAATCTCACTGAGTTTTCAAGACTGAGCTGGAAGGCTACAATTCTACATACACTGCATTGAGAGTAGATCCCAATGAAAGTTACTTTTGAGTAACTATGATAGGATCAGTCAGAGTTGAGATCTTAAGGGTAGATCTACCAAGGCAAGCTATTGAGGTCAATGAAGAGCTACATATTTGTTCATCTGCTAGGCCTTCATGCACTTCACAGCCTGATCCTATCTATGTTCAGTTGAAAGTAAATCCCAATGAATTTAAGGGTGCACAGGACTGCCCCACAAGTAGTGCTCATATTCCATCCCATCTTTTCAGTCTTATGCACATACCTGTGGGTGCAGCCAGTCAGCCAGACCTCTTTAGACCAGACAAAAGACATATTACAGCTACCTATTAAAAACCACAGTTGAAATGGCCCATAATCATCTCACTACACTCCCCGGGTCTCCCACAGACCAGTGCCATTTAAAATACCATCAGCCAGCCTCCTCACCCTCAAGTGCAGTCCCTGTTTATGGGGCTGTATAGACAGCCTTTTGTACCATAGCAAACAAGTGGTCACAGCTAGTTACTTCAGGGGACCATCATCTGTCTGATCTTTGATGTTGTTCTTCTCCTGCTTCCTTTGCTTTCCCTTTGATCTCTGATGGCCCCTAAAATGGTAGCCATTCCTCTCAAAGGTCTCTTACTTCTAACAGAGCTGAAAACATCCAGTCCATTGGCTTGTAGTCTTCCCAATTGTAGGTGATAAAAGCAAATTGCATGTCTAGCTTTTTCTTTCTGTCTGCCTTCCCTACCCCCACAACTCCCAACCTCATTCACTGGACTCTTTCAAGGTTCACCTTCCACAGTCATGACACAAGTACTTGGCCTAGATTGACCTTCTGTGCCACACAACCATCTCCCCCCACCCCTCTGTTTCTCTGTCTCCCTGTCTCCTATTGGCATGTGCAATAGATATGCACTGTCCTCCTCTTCACATTTGTGGTCTCCATCCATGGTGCCATCTTCTTCTTTCCTGAGTCAGAGCACCTGCCTTCATAACACAAACTTATACAACACAATACTATACACAGGGAAAGGCTATGGCTCAATGGCAGAACATCTGCTTTGCAAGCAGAAGATCCTTGGCATCTCCAAGAAGGGCTAGGAATGTTCCTTGCCACTCCCAGGCGGTGTACACAATACTGAACTAGGTGGATCACTGGAATGACTCAGTATAAAGCAGCTTCCTGCATTCCTGTGTCTACTCAGAAGTAAGCTAGACTGAGTTCAATGGGGCTTACTTCAGGATGGACGGGACTGCAGCCCCTAGATCTTTAAAATGTCACATCTCACACTAAGTTGGCTTTCTCTCTTCATTTAGTTGGGTAGGCATTGCACAGCTATCTTCCTAGCTATGTGAAACATTCTGTGTTCAGACAGCATACTTCTGAGTACCAGGTGTTGGACCAGGTGCCTATGAGACATGCCAGAATTTTAATCCCTTGGTTATGAGTTTTCATAGCCTGGTCACTGTTGGAGACAGAACGCCTTAGTCTAATTGAGCAATGCAGTTCATTTGTCCTCAGAAAGTGGTCTTGATCAACATGAATGGCCACCACAGTCAATACATGATTCTACAGTATCCTGAAGAAATGCAAGGTTCCTTGCCATGTGACTGGGTGATCAAAACAAATTCTTGTTGGTCATACACACTACAGTGGGACCTCGGGTTACATACCCTTCAGGTTACAGACTCCGCTAACCCAGAAATATCACCTCGGGTTAAGAACTTTGCTTCAGGATGAAGTTTGCTTCAGGGTGAGAATGGAAATCGTGCAGTGGTGGCGCAGCAGCAGCAGGAGGCCCCATTAGCTAAAGTGGTGCTTCAGGTTAAGAACAGTTTCAGGTTAAGAACAGACCTCCAGAATGAATTAAGTTCTTAACCCGAGGTACCACTGTACATTTTGAAGTTATGAAGTTAAAAGAGGCTTAGACAAATTCATGAAGGAGAAGGCTGTCAACGGTTACTGGTCACTGCCTTCACTGTCAGAGGCATCATCATCATAATTTATTATTTGTACCCCGCCCATCTAACTGGTTTGCCCCATCCACTCTGAGTGGTTTCCAGCATATATAAAAGCATAGTAAAGCATTAAACCTTAAAAGGCTTCCCTATACCAGGCATAGGCAAACTCAGGCCCTCCAGATGTTTGGGACTACAATTCCCATCATCCCTGATCACGGGTCCCGTTAGCTAGGGATGATGGGAATTGTAGTCCCAAACATCTGGAGGGCCCAAGTTTGCCTATGCCTGCCCTATACTGTACAGGGCTTATGTATGTGGGTTCTTCTGAATATCAGTTGCTTGGAATTGCAGGTGGGCAAAGTGCTCTCATGCTCTAATCCTGTTTGCTGGTTTCCCACATGCATCTGGTTGGCCACCTTGAGAACAGGATGTCGGACTAGATGGGCCAATTGACCTGATCCAACAGGCTTGCATTATGTTCTTCTGTCTCTTATGCTGCCTTCTTATCAAAAGTTCTTGGAATGAGAAAGAGCTCTGTGAAGCCCCAAACCTGCCTAATATTTTCCAATGAAGAAAGGTTACCTGTGTCCTTCTTCTGGCTACAGAATCCTGCCCGATCATCCATGCACGTTCAATCAGAGGCTAACCCAACTGCCTCAAATGAACCTATTCCCATATAATTCCTGTCGTGGGTCACCATCCTAAGAATTGAAACCCATTGAGTTTACTTCTTGTTAGCTAAGATTAGGGTGGCAGCACACATTTTTGAGGCGAATGTGTATAGCTGATGAAATCAGATGGTAGAATTTAAATCAGAGGAATGACGGCTACCTGAGGTGAAATCAGGTCCTACAAAGGGCAAAAAAAAAGCAAAAGACGCTTCAGTAGGACTTTCACTCAACCATCCCTCTTTGCAGCTGTAGAAGTTCGTCAGAAGGCAGCAAAGGATCTCAAAGTCATGGGTTTAAACACCGCGTTGGGCAAAAACAATTCCTGCTTTGCAGGTTCTTTTACTAGATCACCCTCGTGGCCCCTTCCAATTCTACAATTCTATGGTGCTATGAATGCACACTTTGGATCTGGGGTGATATCCGGCGTTACTCAAGAATAGACGGATTGAAACCACATCATTAGAGTCAAGTCAGTTAAGAGCATTGATTTCAGTGGTTCTACTCTGTTTGCCACCCACCGTTCGCAAAAGAAGAGCAGGTTCTGAGGTGCAAAACCTCAGGTTTCTGACGGCAGTTAAAACCAAAGGACTTATTTCCCAGGTGAAATGTATTCGGGATGGTAAATAAATGTATCAGTCTCTTGAATAAGAGTTCTTACTTTGAGTCCTGTTTACATTAAATGCAAGTTATTAGCTTGAGTTTGACTCGATCTTACTGTGTTCATATACGGGGGTGAGGGGCTTCTGTTCTGCTTCCTTGAGGAGAATCGGGATAAAAGCGAAGTTATTCTCTCCTTTGCACGCGCCTTCTCTGGGGCCAGGACTTCTGAAGGCTCCGCATAGCACTAAGCCGCTTTGAACCGAGCCATTTTGCAAACTTCTAATTTTTCACCTGAGAACGCTCCCCGTTTTCCCTCTCTGCTGATGTATCCTTGACCACATTTAATGAAAGGCCACGTCATCTCCTCCTACAGCTCATTTGCCTTATTTCCTCCTTTCTGTGGTTTCGGGGCATTAAACCCCTTGCCAATTTCCAGTGGATGCATTTATCCTAAATTGTATGGGCTAGCGCCAAGGAGCTGAAACCGACTTCTTAGGCACTTCTCGTTTTGAGATATAACCAAGTAATCTGTGCTGGCATTTTGATCACGGTCCAGTACGAGTTTATTTTGATTTAGTGCAAAGTTTGTACAGAAGAAGAAGAAAGGGGGAATCTATTTCTGACTGTATTTCTTCCTGCCTGTTAAAGAAGGCTTTGCACCTGTGAACTGGACCCCTCCGTTCCTAATCTGATTTTCTATGCTCATTTCCCTTCTAGGTGCATATCGTCACCAGTGAAGCCTATGTTATCTTTGATGACCACTTAAAAAATTGCAGGTCATTTCCTTAGTTGTGGCACTCAATGTAAAATGTATGTTTTTTCCTGTTTCTTTTCTTCTTCTTCTTTTTTTTTTTTTGCGGATTAAAACTTTTTACTAGCTTCGTGATACTGTATGCTTCCTATAACTTTGAGAAAACAGAAACACGTCTAAATGCTATTTTATAGTCACAAAGCATTTGATTTGAGGCCAGTCTCCAGGGCTGGAAAACAGAACTTTTTGGATGAGCCAGGAAAATGTGAAGACCTGAGTGTCTCTCAACATGTGCAGAGCACATTTGTTTAATCACCGAGGAACAACTAACCAGTACAAGTATGAGTTTAGGAAGAGGTATTCTAGGGCAGCGAGTGAGTTTCAAAGGGATTTGAAACCCGGCGCCTCTAATTTTAGCATTGAAGGTAGGACCGGCCTGCCATTGGAGACAATGATGCAGCAGCCTCTGGCAGCTGGTTTTGGATGTCATGAAGGTGCAGCAAATTGTTTATTTAAATTATTTACATTATTGCTGTTATTGCAAGGGTGTGTGTGCAAGGGGGTGTTATTGCAAGGGGGTTTCCTGATTCAGGTCCAAAAAACCATAGCTGGTCTTGGGTATTAAGTAATTTCACTGGGATGGGGGGGAGTGGGAACTGGCAAAATGCTGCTGTGCACACCAGGCAGGAAGATGTCTTGGGCTATCCCTAAATTAAGGTGCTCTGCAGTGCATTGTATGGGAGACCTAGACTGAGTGACCAATCTCTGTGTTGTGCAAAAACAGGAGGCAAACCAGCTGCTAGCCTTGTGTATTAGACAATGAATCTTACTGGCTCTGTATTCACAGACTGTACCATTTGACTCTTCTACCTATCACAGTTCTACTGTACCGTTTGACTCTGTTCTACTTATCACAGAAAGTAGCAAATTTTCTTTTGGGTCCTAGCATTTCAGGCTGCAGGCAGGAATTCACATGGCACAATACTTCTTCCTACAAACAAAATTATTGGAATAGAAAAAAACAAACAAACTAGATTTTTTGGAGAAGGTTTCTACACAGGTTTTGGGTGGAGGGTATGGAGGCATATTCAATCACTTGAGCCCCCATGTGATTGGAACTCTAAAGTAGTACAGCCCAGACACAGGTTGAGCATTGAGGCAAGAACTTGGCCTATTGAGTTAAGCAGGAATCAAGTGCCTCAGATGTCCATGTGTCCACTTAGAACAGGGGTGGCCAACGTGGTGTCCTCAATGCGTTATGAATGAGAACTCCTATCATCTATGACCCTTGGCCATGCTGGCTGGGACTTATGGGAGTGGTAGCCCAAAATATATGGAGAGCAGCACCTTGAGCACATTGGCTTGGAACTTTGATGTCATGGGACTTGGACCACAGCTAGAAGGATTTTTTGCAGAAGGGACAAAATACTATTTTGTTAAGTGGTCGGGACACACTATCCAAATGAAGATCAGGAAAGGGGACCAACATTTAGAATCTATGTCCAATAGTAGAAACCTTAGTGCTAATGTCAATAATATGTTCTCAGAACAAATCCTCATCTTCAGGAGTGCACACAGAATCAATCACCAAGGTAAGAGGAAGTACTTGAATGGAAATTGTGTTCTAAACTTGTGTCATTGAAACCAGACACACTGAGAACAATGTTAGTCCTTCTCACGGTTGGGCTGCTTAAGTCCAGTTGTAGGACTCTACCCCAAGAGAGGTACTTAGGATACTAATGCAAGTCACTGGAGCTTCAATTCAGTTTGATAGCTAAAGCAGCTGAACTAAACGGCAGACGCAAGCCTTTAAGCACACTTTTCTGAAGGCAAGTTCCATCAAAATGAAAGTCTAATCAATCAATAATGTCCGTTAATGCATGTGATCCATATGGATCGTGTTTAAACTGTCTACAGTTCAAGTGTTCTAGATTACCAATTTTGGGGATTTGAGTGTAACAGGGGGCCTGATTTGCAAGGCAGCCTCGTGGAGGCTTACTGATCCGAATCCGTGCCCCATAAATATTTGCTTGTGTTTTTTCTTTTTGTGTTCCCCGTCCCTTGGAAAAAGTTTCTATAATTTTGTCCCGTTTGGCTTATCTGAGTCTTCATTTGCTCTGGAAAGCCGACCAGACTTTCGCTTGGATTGGAACGATTCCCCCCTCCCCCCCCCCAAAAAAAAAATATTTATACCATTTGAACAGCATCTTAGAAAACTACGAGGGCCCGAAATTCTGAACACGCATCCCACGGTATTACCGAAGGTGTCACGTAAAGTAAAATTAGGATTTGAGTGTGGCTACTTTTTCAACATAAGTGGTTGGTAAGCCTGTTAAACCGAGAGACCTAATTTATGTTTTGAGTCTCTGCACACATTGCAGTAAAATAACACCCTTCCTCCACACATGAAAATCCCTCTTAATTCCCACCCAACCCCCATTGGGAGATTTACTATTTTAAAGTAATGTATATACGAAGAGGTGGGGGTGAGAGAACGTTAGTTTAAAATAGTATGTAAACTTCCAAACACTTTGCCTGAACTAGATGCAGGGAAGTTATTCTGGTCCGAGGAACCTTCGAAAGAATCTAGCCTTTCCAGCAGGTGAACGTCAGTTGCATTTGTTCCTAAGAATCCTGGCCTCCCCTGGAGGATATGACAAAAGTCCTGCTCACCTAAATGACTTCGGATACCTTCCTCCTCGGCTGAACCTTACAGCCTTACAGCGACGCATGCACACCCATGCTTTGGAGTCATTTTCATAAATCATTTCCCTGCAATAATAAGATCAATTCACATGGCAGGAGAGCCAAGTGGCGGGCGGGGCCTTCTCCATTCAAACATTTCTGCTCTGCTTATTTTAAATGTCAGAAGGTACTTGCCTTTATCTTGCCTTGCCGTTTTATCTTATTTGTTTCATTTTGGAGTATAGTTTACCAAATATTTTTTGTCCATTGACCTACACAACTGGAAAAGCATTTATCCCTGCCACCCCTAGTTTTATATCTATATATCTATATACAGATTCTTTCTCACACACAACTTTGCATGCAAAAGGTTATACCTTCCCAGGGACATTTGACTTCCGGTGTCTCAGAATTTTAGTTTCTTTAAAATCCAATTTGACTTACTCACCCGCTCCTTCTCCCCCCCCCCCACCTCTCTCTGCTCCCTCCTACCTTTCCTTCACACCAGACTACTTTTTATTGCTTTATGACTCCCCTCCTTAAAGCTTCAGCTATCAAAGTTTTCGGGAGGCGGCGGAGGGGGAGGACGACACGAATAGGCTGAGCTGTTTTGTCACTTTTACAAGTCCCGTGTATCTCCCTGCGCTGTGAAACAGTTTGGTTAGTGTGAAGGGGCCCAGAAGAGGCCGCCTGATAAAGAGTTGCTGAACTATGTTGCTAGATCCTTTCTGGATCTCACGGTGGCCAGCCAGATCCCTCTTGGAAGCTCCCAAGCAGGAGCTGAAAATGATAGCCTTCCTCTGTCTTTTGCGCCCACCCAACGTCTGCTGCGCTGCTCCTGCACATGGAGGTTTTGCTATCGGTCAATTCCACACACACACACCCAGCACTTTCCGTAGCTGCTTAGCAAACAGACCTAGATAAACACGTTCTTCCTCTGACAAACCCTAGACAACAGAACCATTTATCCTGCAGAACGGCACCATTCGCTCCAAAGTTGTGTGTGCATCGCAGCCGTCTGGATGGTCGCGTAACCCGAGTGCCTGGGGCCTGACCATAGAGAGGAGGCTGGGCGTGGGCTAGCTGGGAGGATCCCACAAACGTGATGGCCTTTGGTGTTGCTTAAAATCGTCCCTCCTTCCCTCCCTCCCTCCCACCACTCCACATACATATTCATTCAAATAAATTTTGAATCGGTACTCACAGCGAAATTCACACGTTCCTTTCCTCATTAAAGGGGAGATCTAAACTGCCACTGGGGCCTGTCCTGGCACAACTTATTATTATTATTTTTAATAAAAAAGAGCCTGGCCTAAACGCTACAGCCACGCAAGGCCTCCAGTGCCTGGCCCTCGCTATTTTGGACTACTTTAAATTTCATAGAACGCAGGATGTGTGGCGGGGTTACCCCCTTTCCCCCCTTCTCTTTAACCCCCCTTCCTTCCAGGCCCTCTTTATATAAGTGAATAAAAGTTTAAAGCTAGAGGTTATTTATTGTTCCGTCGAGATAAGTCCTGAGTGGCTCTTTCGAAGCACGTGATTCCAATAAACTTTGTTTTATGGCTTGAGAGTTGACAAGCCAAAATATAATTCCCACCATAAATTAGTTTAAGAGCATACAAGTGCAGATGCTTTAGTTCCTGGGAGCAGTGACAGGGAAAGTGTTAGGCAGGAGACCTCTGCCTGAAACCAAGCGCCCAGGACCTCTGCTTCTCCCGGGGGTACCTTCCTCTTCCCTTTGGCAAAGCTCACAGTAAGTCTCTTCTTGCGCTCCATATGTGACCGAGTCCCTCTCTCCAGTGACCGTGTGTCTGAGTGTTCCCTGTATATATGAATGAAAAGAGCAGATCCAGGGAAGCCCGGAAGTATTATAGGAATAGCATTTCCTTCGGATTTGCTCCAAGTTTTAAGAGAGCTGTCAGTGAATCGCACGTCGACGGTTTTAATTTTAATTTTGTGAAAGAAACCAACCTCGGTTTAAGCCGGCAGATCCTTCATTAAGTGTTTAATTTGCAGAGATTTCAAGGGCACTGCGTTCTGGCTGTTATTCTAGAAGGAGAGTGAAGGGAGGAACGGAACGAGAGATAAGATGATACATCGATGGAATGATTGCTCCCTGCTTTAAGCTGGTCTGGGTGTCTATACAGCCCTTCTCAGGGATAGCGCAGGCAAAAGCGAAGGGGATGTTTTTCAAAATAGCTCAACCTTGGTTGTTTCTCTTTGAAAACATTGTTTAAACAGTCTCTCTCTCTCTCTCCACGTGGGTGATAATGTAGAATTTATTTGTTATAATAAGAGAAGAAAGACACAGACAGAAAAAGGGAAATCTGTTTAAGTAAACAGTAAAATATATTTACTATAATAATGATGATGTTTACAAGTTCATGTTGGGAAAATGGTATGGATTTTTAAGCAAGCGGGTTACTGACTAAGTACTGGCCAGGGATTCACTACGCTGGTAAGATTTCTGTCACTTTGGGATTAACTCAGTTGGAGGAAGAATCCTTTATATCTTTATCAGATAATCATTTTATAGAAACATGGTTGAAACTAGCAGTAAGGATGATCGTATACAATTACATGATAACTCTGACTGAAATATTTAATCTGGCTGGCTTTTATTACAAAAAAAAAAATTAACAAAAGAGGCAAATCAGCAATTGGGAGGGGTGTGTGTGTGTGTTGATTTGTCACCTTTATATGCAATGCCTGCCTGTGTCCTTAACATTCTCATATCTAAATAGAGATGCAATGCGTGCATCCCCCCCCCCCGCAACTATGATCAGTATCATCTATACATGGAAAAACAACAATACGAAATGGTTTTGTTTATTTTCTTTCTCCTCTTTTCCCCCCATTGCAACAGGTTCGGGACAATGGAAGGGCGTCTACAGTAAGTGCACTTTTTTCCCTCTCCTTTTCGTGTGTGCAAAATTTGCTGGGGCTTCCAAACATCGCCTTGTAAACGTTTGAGTTTGTAAACAGAGATGGTGTGTTTCTGGTGTTTCTGCAAGGCTGTTTTGTACTGGACGGCTCGTGGGGCTTCAAGCTTGCTCTCTCTCTCTGTCTCCCTCTCCCATCCTCCTGCGGTCTGTGGCTGCAGATCACAGCAAACGCTGATTGTGCAGTTTCTGGGGAGATAATTGCAGGTGAAGGTGCCCATCTTGTGCCTCTCTTAAGCTCTTTCCAGCTAACGAGCAGGATTAGCATTTTAACAGGATAAAGTCATGCCGTGTTTCCCTGTGCAAATGTTGAATCTATCATGTACCAGGGCAAGCGCTTCTACTGGTTGGCTCCTCTTTTGGTGGAGATCCAAAATACGGATTGCGCGTGCCCTCTCGGTATTGCAGCCTTTGAGGATGAACTAATGCTCCAACGAGGAGTTATGCTCTAAATGCTGTTGTATCTCCTCCCCTTTTATTTTGGGCATACAGGCCTGCTGCTTGCAATGGAAAGGTGCACTCCTAGTCAATACGCATAGGATCGCAACCAAGGCTGTGTTAATGACGTTATTGTTGGGTGTCAGTGAAGTGTTCCCGAGATAGAGTGGTTGACATTTATATGAAATACTGGAAGAAAGCAGATACAGATAATATTGCTGTCTGAACTTAGGGGAAACAAGAGGTAAAAATAATACAAGAGGGAGGGCTGGATTTCAATAAAGGGGAAAGGAAGAAAGGCTATGATTAGTTCAATGGTTGCAAGTATATGTGGCATAATTATATGTGGAGCTTGAGTTCTAGCTTGCTGTCCTGGGATACAATACATTACCTCCCTATTTAGAAAAAAAGGGAAACCAATATAACCATATGTTACTCAACCTCTAAAAGCGATTATTTTCGGCACAACATCTTTCTGTCTCCTTTATGCTTTCCTTCCTTAGCTCTGAGCCATTTACTTTGCTAATTTTAAATCCCAGCCTGATACATCGATCTGCCTGTTTTAAAATCACAATATTGTGCTGTGTGTGGCTTTTGGATGGCTTTAAACCACTAAGAGGGTGACTGGGATTTCCCACATTTTCTTCCTTCCTACTGAAATCCCCCCCCTTTTTTGCCCTTGCCTCAGTTTTCTTTGGCCAGCCTTAAAACTTAACAAGAAAATAAGCACCACCCTTTCATTTTCTATCCTTCCTTCCTTCCTTCCTTCCTTCCTTCCTTCTTCTTTTAAAAAATATTCCTTAAACTTAGCTGCAGCATACTGATTATGAACCAGAATACAAAAACGGCCTGGTGGATCAAAAGAATTTGTACGGGCAGTTGAGCACGAGGTGAATGTTTAACGCTTTTGTTCATCAATAACTCCTTTGGCTTTGACCTGTCTGAGCAAGTCGCGCAATAAGGTGAAACGCAGGTCACAGCGTCTAACAAATATGAAAATCTGGGCTATTGCACAAAATATTCGAACGATTCTTTTTAAAAAATGTTTTGTTTTGTTTAAATTAAAGAAAGCCCTTTCTCCGATTAGTCCTGTCCCAGGCCACCCTTTAATTCCGCTTTCCCCGAGAAGTAACATTTGAAAACGTATATTCTGTAGAATTGGACCGTTTTGCATTTCTTGCTTAAATACTTACTCATCAAAGGGAGCAAGAGTGGGGAGTACCCACACATTCTTCTCATTAGAAATAAGAATGCCTCTTTAGCCAACTCAGAGAGCAGGTACTGATTCAGAAATCCGTAAAGTGATCCACTTGCTCTTCCATTTCTGTCCCAAGGAGACCACCTTCTGAAAAGAAAAAGCCACCCCTAATTCCATGAAAAGGAGCAGGTCGTTGCTTAAAAAGCCATTTGCTCACAGATGCTTAATGATATATATGCATACATGTCTATAGATACCTATATGTGTGTACACACACATACACATATACATATACATATATGCACACACACGCAGACATGTACATATAATCCCATGCACTCTCGTTCTGATTTATCCCAAGTTGGTTTGCTTAGAATACCCAATAGAGGGGGAATGGAAGGGAGCTGACCGCAAGACAACACAGAGGAACCGGGTCAGCCACAATGCATGAACTTTTGGAATCCTGTGTGTTGCCGTCGACAAAGTAGAAATAATGAAACGCTGGGATATGTTTGTAAATGATTTAAGATGACCTCTTGCCCTGCCCTTCACCATCAACACTACTGCATGAAAACCAAAGGACAGTGGTGTGGAGGGTTTTTTTCTTCTTTTTATAAGGCTCAGATACCCTCCGCAGTTAGGAGAATATTTAGCTTGATGGTAGTGGCATCGAGATAAAAATACAAAAATAGAAATAGAAATAATTCCATTTAGTTGTTTTCAGAAACGAATAGTTAGCTTTCTCCTATATAAAGGTCCCTTTGCACCAAGACTTTTATTATGGGATTGAAAGGCGGATTGTTTAGATCAACATCATGCTATTGACAAAAAATAAATTAGCTGACAGCCTTTCTTTTTATTGAAAGTGTACAGTTATTATTTGAATGGTGTGTTTTTTTAAGTGCAAGTGCTTTAAATGCTGAAGAATCCAGAGCGATTGTCACGTAGATTATCTGAAAATCCCGTCGTGAGAACTCGTTACATCTTGAAAAAGACCAAAGTCACAAAAATGACACTTTTTTGGTATGTTTTCCTATGAAATCATTATATTTTTCGAATCCATAATTTCAGACCTTTACCCCAACAGAGAGTAGTGTGAATTCCTCGCGAGCGAGTCACAGGGATCAGGACGCTACAGTGACGCTGCCTTTGTTACCCACCCTCTGTAGACGAAAGCAAAATGTTATTACGTTGTCTATATATACCCTGTAGAACCGAATTTGTGTGGTGTTTACATAGTCACAGATTCGATTCTAGGGGAATATATGGTCGATGCAAAAACTTCACCTTTCTGCAAATGGTTATAAGTTATAAACATAGAAGATGCTCAAAGACACATGCATGTTGGATGCTATTGCCTCACTCTGGTATACTAGGACATTAAAAAAAATACTTCTATATTTGTTGCTTATGGTTTTTTTAAAAAAAAATACAGTTATTTATATCTCACCATAAACCTGTTCGTATTAATATAATTAGTCTGCAAAGAATTTGTGAAAATGCTAATTGCCCAGTTAATATGTGCTTGCAGATAATAATAAAGGGTGGCTAAACTAACTTTGATAATACCGATTTCTGTATTCGTTCCCATGCCCCAATTTTCTCCAGATTTTTATGTTAACGTTGGACGCCAATAGAAACAGACGCCTCGTTTTCTTATACTCTGAAAGAAGTCTATGAACAATTTGAATATTGGAATTATCTTATTAAAGCTTTTTAAAAAAAACACCACAGCCATTTTTTTTAAAAAACCAGCCATTTAAAAAATAATAATCTTTTTTTTAGGTTGAACTTTAGAGGTCTCAGGATAGTTTGTTATCTGTATGGAGTTTACAAAAACAGATTGTTTCGACACTTGCAATGTAAATTCGAAGCTAGTTACTTATTGCCTAATTTTGTTCTGCCCAACTAGATGCCGGTAACTTTTGGTTGACCCCTGCCAAACAAAGGCAGAGGAGATCCATTGTACATCATATTGCCCTCTTGTTTGATGTCTTCTTCTGATTTTCTGTCCTTTGCCTGGTTTTCGACGCTTCCTTCGCTCCCCTTGCCTGAACTTAACGCTATGGCTCTTGATTGCTGAAATGTAACCAACTAATGTTTTCATACGATCCCCGAAATTGTAAACTAAAGGGCATCAAAGGTTAAGAAAGTCAGAGGAGACAAAAGGCTTTGATTTACCTGGGGGAGGGGGGGAAGAGGGCAGATGGGGTTGGGGCGTGGGTGTCAGGGAGACGGCCATCTATTGATGAATCGTGTTTTATGGTATTCATATCTCCTTTTGGAGGGAGGGGAGGGGGGGAACCACGCGAATCATCAGACAGCATGTGGGTCCACTTGATTACCCGTATATTATTTAGTGAAATTTGTGGAAATTATGAGGTGCACACACAAATCCGGTGATAAACCTCTCTGCCTCCCGATTGGCTGAGCAGGTCACATGGGCGCCTAACTTTATTCAGTTGACAGCAAGTAGGAGGGCTCTCTGGAAGGAGAAAAAAAGACAACACGAGAAAAATTAGTATTTTCTACCTTCCGAAATTAATGGCCATGAGTTCGTATATGGTGAACTCTAAGTATGTGGACCCCAAATTCCCCCCTTGCGAGGAATATCTGCAGAACAGCTACCTTGCTGAGCAAAGCTCAGACTATTACGGTGCCTCGCAAGGCTCTGACTTCCAGCACCAGGGAATCTATCCACGGTCAAACTACAGCGAGCAGCCCTACGGTTGTAGCAATGCCCAGGGCTCGGCAGTGCAGCCGCGGGGTCACGGGCAGGAACAATCCGGCCCAGCGAGCCACTTCCCCGGGCAGGCTGAGCACTGTCCCCCGCCTCCAATGCCCGCCACGAGGACCTGCAACCAGCAGCCCAGCCTCAAAAGCCCCAACGGGTCATCGCCACCAACAGCAGCAGGAGCAATGAAGCAGCCAGCGGTGGTTTACCCTTGGATGAAGAAAGTCCACGTTAACTCAGGTAAGCCTCCCCTTCTGCTACCCACCTCGCCCACCCCACCCCACTCCGCCTCCCCCTTCTTGATTCATTACCCCACCTCACCCCACCCCTCCGAAGTCCTTTCCAGGCTTGGCGACGCGGGTTGAAATCGAGGTAGCCAATTACACTCGCCATAAATTTTTATGGCCGGGGAAATAGGCCTCTTGGTCATGTGGTTGTGGGCATGAGAATATTCCATTTCAGAAAGATGCTAGAGATATTTAAAGGTCCGCTGTTTCTATGAGGGAAGGAGGGGGGTTAGTGTGTGTGTGTGTGTGTGTGTGTGTGTGTGTGTGTGTGAGAGAGAGAGAGAGAGAGAGAGAGAGAGAGAGAGAGAGAGAGGAAGAAAGCATGCCCATCTGTTATTAGCAAATGTAATGGTGTATATAACGGCCACATGGTTACCAGAGACTCCTTTCTCTCTCTCTCTCTTCCTTAACGCCTAATGAGAAAGTCAAGACTAGGCTATGGGTTTGCTGCTGTTGTTGTTGTTTTGGAGGGTTGGTTGTTAAGCCCTGCCTGTGGTTTGTCTCTCCCCGCTCAGTGAATCCTAATTACACCGGAGGAGAACCGAAGCGCTCCAGGACAGCCTACACGAGGCAGCAAGTCCTCGAACTGGAGAAGGAATTCCACTTCAACCGGTACCTGACTCGGCGCCGGCGGATCGAAATCGCCCACACGTTGTGTCTCTCCGAACGCCAGATCAAGATCTGGTTCCAGAACAGGAGGATGAAGTGGAAAAAAGACCACAAACTGCCCAACACCAAGGGCCGGTCCTCTAGCTCTTCCTCGGCCCCCAGCCAACACTCACAGACTGTCTCCAAGGAGCATCAGACAGACTTGACAACTTTGTAGGGAACTTGGAAGATGGTCCGTTTCAGACCCGGTTGATTCGGAACTGAACTGTCCAGGATACACAAACAAACATACAAACAAGCACCCAAACAAACGCACATGCCGGCTAAAAGCAGAAACCTGCACGTAGCAGCCAACAACTCCCAAATTGTCCTCATCCTGCTTTAAGGTACTGAAGACAAACGCAACGATATTATGGACTTCGTAGGAATAATGCAAAACAGCACAACCATTCACACTCAAACAAACTCTGCATCCAGGTGGTGAGAAAGTGATAATTATAAATATATATATAGATATATATATATACAGAAAGAGAGAGAGAAAGAGAGATAAAAATATTTTTAAAATAAAACTCCTCTGCCGACACACAGCTATTGCACCATTACAAACGGAATCGTATTGTGTTGTTTCGTCTGGGATCTCCAAGGAGAGAGGTTTTTTGGGGTGGGGGTGGAATTGATTCTCTTAATTTCGTTATTTCTTCCTCCCCCCCCCCCCAATGCCATTCCGGGTTGTGCATTTGGGTAAATCCTAAACCGAAGTCTCTGAAAACCTGTGAACTCTTCCCCTCGTCCCCCGCTCATCTCCGCTGTTACCGTTAATTTTTTTGTTTGTTTCTTAAGGGGAGGGGAAAGCGTTTCCATTCTTCTAACTTTTCAGAAATATTTAATACAAATATGATGTGAAACGGGTTATTTTATTGTTATTTTTTTGTACTGTATTAGCGTATTTATTTATTTCTTGTTTAGGAAAAAGAAAAAGTTAGAGAGACAAACCAAAAAGAGAGAGAGAGAGAGAGAGCGCAAGCGTGTACTCTCCCTGCCTTTCAATGTTATTCAGTGTTTTTATCTCCCATAAAAATAGGGATCTTTCTCTCCCCCCCACTCCCTGACCCCGTTTTTTTAAAAAAAATTCTTCTGTATATAGGCAAATGTTTTCTAGCTTTTAGAGACGAGGAGCAAAGCATTATTATCGTTTTTAAATGAAATGGATTAAAAACGTTTCCTTTTGTTCACGCGTTATACTTTGAGCCAAGGTGGGGTTGGAGGGAGGGGTGTTGTGTGGGAGGAGGGACAGGGCAAATTATAAACAAAAGGAAAGCAAAACGGGAAAAATGAAGTGAATATTCCAAGGGATTTGTGATATGGGGAACAAACAAACAAACAAACAAGGTGGCATGGTGTTTACTATTACTATAATGTTTTGAATTAAACCATCGAGTTGGTTTTTCAAAGCAAAACAGACGAAACAAAAGCCCAGGAATGAACTGCATGTTTCGAATGGAAATTCTTGTGTTTCTTTTTTATTCACACCCAAATAGGAAATATTGGATCTGTTTTAATATAATTTCAGAGGAAGCGGGTAGGCTTAGTGAGAGAAGAATATGCTCTGATATGCTCGGAATGCATCCATGCCTTTTATACTATTGTGTAGATCAACCCAGATTTGGCTGTAAGTATCTGAACCAATGCAAACCTTACATAAACGATGCTAAAACTGCCGTCCCTTCCAATTACAACATTGGATAGGAACGAAGTAAATATAACACGCCCCCCCCCCAATCAGTATGCTAAGTTTAGGACAATTGGAAAAAGAAGAAAGGTAGATGAGCTTGTTTGTTAAGTTCGCATCCCCCTTAAATGAACAGCCATTGCCCGGGCATGTTGATTTCGACGGCAATTCTAGCACAACCCTAGACCTGCCTACTCAGAAGTAAGCCCCGCAGAATTCAATAAGACTGACTCTCAGGTAAGGGTGCATAGGATCGCCAACCCACTCAGCCTACCGAGTGTTGCAAGAGAATTCTGAATCCTAAGAATTGACATTTCTGTGTTCTAGAATGGGATCTTAGCGTGGTCTGTATTGCTTTCTCCATGCCAAATAGCCACATTGGGTTCATCTTATAATCGCATAGCCCAAGTTCTGAAGGCTTTCCTTGATTAGAAAAAGAGATGGGAGGGGAGAGAAGAAGAGAGATGGATGTGTCTAAATAATAGGACGAGAGGCACATATTTAATGTAGTGGATCATGGAAGTCACGGCAGTTTGGCAGTTTCTTTTGTGCTTTTTCCCCACCAAAGTAAGCCAGCAGGCTTATTTAGAAGACAGTCCTTAGACGATCAGTAGGGCTTACTTTGAGGTATTTAGGATCGGGGTCTTAGAAGGCTGTGTTCTTTTGTGTTGGGTCCTGGAGCCCCTTCTTTGTTCTCTCTCTCTCTCCTCTCTCTATTTAGTTGAGTCTACTTCTCAGACTCTTACGGGGGCTCCCCTTGAATATCTGCCCGTCCGTGATATTAAAGATGGATATTCCTGCATTCACTGCGCGTCATTGTCTATGACAAAAAGCGCCCAGTTCATACATAGTGGAGACGTCTTCTTTTCTGACGCCTTCACGTTGAGAGGCTGAAAAGGTATTTTACTGAAGTTCGGGCTAAATTGTAGAAACAGGTTCATCCAGAGGACACGTTTTCCCCCCTTCGATTCGCCGTATTTCAGCCGGGAGGAATGACCTCTGAACCCTTAACCTCTTGGACCTGGAGTTCCCCTTCCTTTTCTGCTGGCACCGAAAAAAGTACCAAGAGAAAAACAGGGCTTGTTGTCAAGACCTGGCCTCAAATTTGGAGATCTAAACCCTAAAATCATTTTTATTTTTTTAAAAAAGGGGGGAAGCATAGTCCCTAACCCCAGATTTTCACTGTGCTCAGATTTCATCAAGTCCCTTTCGAAATCCTCCTCTCAACAGAAGCTCTAGGTTAGATTGATTTAAAAACAGGGAAACCAACCATTGTTTACATATGGCCTGTGTTGAGTCGTTTTGTCCCATGGAAGCGTGTTGTTTGGCAAAGAGAAGTCAACAACCCCAGCTTCCTTGCAGTCTAAAGCCCAAGGCAAGACTGCCTGAGCTTCGCGGGGCTTAGTAAACGTCTGGTCCCTGGGCACGTTGATTCGGAAGTAAATCCTGCGTTCAGTGGGGTATTCTCTAGTAACCGCGCAGAGTAATATCCTAGAAAGTAAGTAAGGTTGTTGGTGGTGGGGATAATCTGGGAAAGGGGAGGGAAGGAGAAAATGGATTTCCTTTGTGTGTCTGCGCGTCTCTCCATCCTGAACACGTTTCACTGGGAAGTTCTGGTCCATCGACTTTATTGGCCTGGTCTTCTTCCTTAAACGTGCTCAGGATTGCGTTCGCGAATCCTTTGTATATTTACTCAGAAGTAGGTGTCACTGATTTCAATGGGGCTCAATCTATGGCAAATGTGGCCACGCTGCCGCTGAAGGTTGGCTTAGCAAAAGGGAAGAGGCAGTAATGCTCCACTGCTTGCAAGGAAACAGTCCATATTAAACCCAGTGGAACTTGCTTCCGAGTAAACATGTTTCCAGTGGGGCTGTCAGTAGGACAAATTTGACTTCACAATGTAGCTCATCCATCCCCAACACAAATGACGTGAACTGAAGAACGTGTGAAGAAGAAAGGGGTGGGGGCAGAACTCGGCCAAAGTCCTTTTGTAATGTAAATGTCCTCTGGACAAATGTTTGGTTCAAACTCTTAAAGTTGTGTTGGGGGGGGGGGGAATCCCCTTTGAGCTCTTTCTTCTTCTTCTTGAAGTCTTAAATCTTGGTCGCAGTGATGTTGGTCCACTCTTGAAAGAGAATGATGGAAGTGGGAGAGTATCAAAGGGTTTCTGCTTGATGTAAACATTTGGCCAAAAATGATTTTAAAAGAAAACGACGCACACAACCTTACCATCCCATTCATTTCCTACTAACTCTTCTCACTTTTCTGGGGGTGAGTGGAGTTGTTGATGAAAGTAATTATAATGATGGTACTTGTTTTGAACTATGCAGAGATCGTCCTGCTACCACACTGAAGATTGTAGGGGAATCTTTTCTTTTCCCCTTGGAGACACAAAGTTGTATATTATTACAATGACCTCTGTGATTAAGCTGCGTTGTCTCTACGGCAGTTGTGACCCTGAGATGTTTTCTAGACTTTGCCAATGTTTTTTTGCTGCCTCTGATTAAAGAACTATTTATACAAATGGTTTTCCGTCTAAGTCCTTTCTAAGCATACATGTTTGACACGCACACACCAAAATAAATACAGGTATTCTATTGTACCTCGATCAAAAAAGCTTTGAATTGATAGCGACCCAAGAGCAGGCGTGCTATCTTCTAATATCCTCCCTTGACATGTTTGCCATCTCATAGTAGAACTCTACAAACAGTAACGAATGAAGTATGCAGCAAGAACCTATCTTATCCTATCCTGTATTGAGAAGTAAGTATCGCTGATTTCAATAGGGCTCATTTCCAAGTAAGGGTGCAAAGGCTTGCTGCCTTACATTGGAAACCCAATTAGGTATATATTAAACCCAATGGGTTCCACAGGCTTGCTTTCAAGTATGTTTGCATAGGACCTTTTATAGTTCAGCCCAAGCATATTGACTCAGAAGTAAATTTCACTAATCCCAGCTGCAGTTGCTTCCAAATAAATTTATTTAGGGACACAGTCAGTTTTGGAATGAAACCTCACTGTTTTCAGTGGAGATTATGGCTGATTAATTGTGGATAGGGAAGGGGGGCATGTGTTTCAAAAGCTGTGGCAACCGCCATTTATATTTAAATATATTTATTTTACATATTTCTATCCCGCCTTTCAGCCAGGCTCCCAGGATGGTTTACAAAAATAGGAGAAAGGAAGGGGGAAAATAAAAATATAGAATAGGTGACCGCATGTTAAAATAGGCTGTGACTTTGCCTCCTTTCACTCTCTTTCCTAAGCCTTTAATATTATCAGATATATTTGACAGTATCCTACTTATTTCAGTGGGACTTACTTCCAAGTTTTCACCATGATCCCAAAAAACTTGTAACTAATTCCTTAAGTGCATATGCAGCTTGGGTGGCCTTTCTCAGACAGCAGGCCCTCCTCCAATCTCATAACAAGCTGATAGGGATTTTGAAAGCATTTTGTGTGTGTTTGTATGCAAACTCTCCCAACTTAAAAACAGCAATTTCCCTCCAGCTCAACAAAGCACCAAGGTGAGATTAATTAAGCTCTTTGGATCTGGTCCAGTGTATTGAAGATTAGAGTGCCAATTATTGCTAAACCCTTTTAGTCAATTTTTAGGGCGTCAAGTCTCAGTCTGAAAACCCATACTCACTTACCTTACTTCTGAGTATAGTGGGTGGGTGGTTGTATTCTCGGTATGGATATACTGTAAGGCACACAAGTAGCTGTAAGGGTAGCCCAATATCATTATTAAATGTCACAGATGGGAGCCTGAGGATGAAAGGTGATGGTATCCCTAAGGCCTCCTGATGAGCTCATGGCTGATACAAGCTTTGAATACTATGGTACATTGCTCTACACACCACATCTCATATTTGATTGGCAAAAGATGCAAACACACTCCCTCAGACTTAAAAAGTTTACCTTCCCTGCTCTCAGGTGAATTGCTTCCCAGAAATGCAATCCTATACTGTAGATGTCTTTTTAGAGGTAAGTTCCACTGGGTTCATTTGTACATACTCCCAGGTAACTGGGTAGTGGATGTGTTATAAGTAATGGATTTTAATAGGTGTTTTTTTCCAGCTGAAAATCCAATGCCTGCTTACTTGGGACATATGTTTAATTGAACACCACTGAACTCACTTGCTTGAAAGTAAACACACACAGAATTTGGATATTAGAATTCCAGCAAAATTAACTAATAAGTGGAATTTATTCTCTAGCTGTTTTTTGTTTTTTGTTTTTTTTGGACTGCAACTTTAGACAAGAATCCACAAAACTGAGATGTAACCTACACCTACTCACCTTGGCTTTAATGGTTTTAACAGTTTTAATGGTGCTGGGATTAGTCTCACTCAGTTGATGAATGGAGTAGTTCCAGAATTAATGTGGCTTAATAATGTGCTGGCAACACAGGAGTCACAATCAAAAATGGAGGCCTTCAACACATTGATATCAATTGCCTTCTGTTGTACTTAAGAGCACAATAATAGCTGATCAGACCAAAGCCCCACCTAGTCCAGCGTCCTGTTCTCACAGTGACCAACCAGAGGCTTATGGGAAGCCCACTGATAGGACCTGGTTGCATCAGCACTCTCCCCACTTGAGATTCCCAGCAACTAGTATTCAGAGGCATACCTGCTCTGACACCAATGATAGTACATAGCCCATGGCCATCTTGACTAGTAGCCACTGATAGCCTTATCCCACATTATTGCTGCTGTGTTAACTGATAGAAGGTAAGGTCAATTGGACCCATCGTACTTGTTTCTGTGTGATAGGTGGTATTACTATATAGCAGGGTTTCCCAAACATGGGTCTCCAGCTGCTTTTGGACTACAACACCCATCATCCCTAGCTACCAGGACCAGTGGTCTGGGATGATGGGAATTGTAGTCCAAAACAGCTGGAGACCCAAGTTTGGGAAAGCCTGCTGTATATGAATCAGAATCATTCTGTGGAGGAATAACCGCTCAAACTTGAAGTCCACACTCTGCAGATATAAACAGGCCTCCCCCTTTTTTTTGTCCCTAGAAACCTATTATCTTATATTCCTTAGGAATCAATCTGTAGACGACTGGAGCACTCAGAAAGTTCCTGTAGACTTCTAACATGAAAGGCTCCTCCTTCCTTCCGACATAAACACCCCTGACAGCAATAAAGCATTTATCTGTCTAGGAGGTCGATGGCGCTATTTTTATCGGATATATTTTGATTTGTTTCCCCCTCGCTCCCCCGCCTTCTTCCCCCTTTTACACGTGTTGACTTGTCTTCTCTTGGAAGAGCAGCCAAAACTGGAGTCCAAAACCAAATCATCCAGCCTGGAAGAATGAAAACAAGGAACCCCCATCCATGTATTGGAGCGAAGTATGATTTTTTCCCCCTTTAGACAGGAGAGACTGATGAGGGATTGTTGTGTGTTTGTTTGTCAGCGCACCGCCACAGCCACGAGTGGTAAAGATTCAGGACACAAATTTACGCTGAAGGCTTCTCAGCTGCCTTGTGCTCCTCCCGTTGCCATCAATTCCAGTTTGTATATTGCCTCGCCGCTAGTCCTTATGGTGCGGAAGCGGGGCGGGGCTGGGGGGGGGGGGAGAGGCAGGATCCAGAACAAATCCTCTCTACAGTATAGTAAACAGGGACTTTTCAATGGAGCGCCTCAAGTAGCTTCCATCGGCCATGTTTGCCAAAGCTCCCCCCCCCCCATTTCTTTTATTTTCTTTCGTGCGTGTGTGTGTGTGTGTCAGGAAGATGGTGGTAGTGGAGGAGGAGGTGGAGGAGGAGGAGGAGAGGGTTAAATCTAACCATGTAGACCCAAATCATCTTTTGCTAGGGAAGAGTCACAGCAGACAGCCTCTCAAAGTGCAAGGAAGATGATAAGAATAGATTTTTCTCCAAGTCCTGACCACGTGATGGGCGAAATAATTAATTCAGCGCGTCCCTTAAGAAACACGGAGTCGTCATTAATCTGCCAAGCAAAGGACTCTATCAGACTTGAAAACTGAAGAGATCCCAAGAATATAATATACAAAGGGGCGCAGGCTCTTTCTATGCACACCTAGCTCTTTGGCTACAGCCGAAGGGGGGGAAATTACCAATAATAAAAGAAAGAAAGAAAGCGGAGCTTGGTAGGTACACATTTTATTTCTTTCCTTTTATATTTCGAAATCCTTAATGAACTTAGCTGTCAAATGTTTGACAAATAGGGGCCCTTCTCCTCCTGATTTGCAACTCTGCCCTAGTCAGAAGCTGTAGTAGGCATATTGGGGGGGGGGGGGGGAAGACACCCCAATGTTTACTCTTTATTATGAGATATTCTGGTACTGAATAAGGAAAGGATCTTTCTATGTTCCACAGCAGAAGAGAAAGAGAGGAGAGAGAGAGAGAGAGAGAGAGAGAGAGAGAGAGAGAGAGAGAGAGAGAGAGAGAGAGAAGGGAGGTCTGGCCAAAAGCTGCTTGTGTGGGGAAATGGGTGAAGATTTACTGGTTGTTTATATCTTACTGGGAACAATGATAGCTGTCAGGGCATCTGCTGCCCCATTCTTAAATGGTGAGAAAAGGCCCTGATCTTCTTTTCAAGCGAGGGTCGTAAATTTTTTCCCCCTTTGCGTCATAATAGAAGGCTATAAAACGGAGTTGAAATTTTACCCAAGGCAGACTTTAACCAAGAGATAATGAATTCTAAGGGCACTCCACCGCCGCCACCCTCCCGACCCGGTTAGGCTATACACTATGGTGCCGTCACACAAAGACGTGGGTGATTTCAGATGTTCCGTTTGGCAATATATTTGTGGGGAGGGATGGCGTTCTGGAACCATTGAGGGGTGGGATACCTGAAGATGGGGACAGTCCCACTGGAGTCGGCATTCAGTATTTTGTAGAAGACACCCAGCCAGTCAGTCAGTCAGTCTGGGTTTTGTTTTGTTTTGGGTGGCGGGGAAAAGACTCGCTTCAGCAAATGGGAATTTTGATCTGCAGTGCGTGTGCCTGTCTATGCATTTGTGTGTGTACACATAGATAGAACTATACACGCAAATACATAGGCACACATGCATACATATATGGGTGTGTATATCACAAAGCCAAGAGCTATCTTCCTAAGCCTTTAGCTGTTTGGAAATGCTTTGTTTTGTTTCTGGCAAGCGGTGTGGTCTTTCTTACGCGTTACTTGGAGAGTTTGTGTAATAATAATAATAATAATAATACATATTTTTATTACTTCCGCTATGTGTCAGACAAAGACAGAGTTTCCTGCGTTAGGAATTATACATTCAAACAATAACACATTAATTCAATTATTCAAAGATGACAAATGCTTTTGGTTTGGGATAGTGACTTAAGAATCAGATTTGCTCTTTCCGAATTCGTCTGCGCGCGCGCACACACACACGAGCAAAGTTTATATATATATCTTTCTGGTTTGTCCCAGAAAGAACCCCAAACTACACAAGTGACAGAGCAAGCGACACAGACAGAGAGGGAGAGAGGCAAAGAAACTCCGAACCTAAACGGAAAAGGCCCTTTAATGAGAACGCTGATTCCTGCCTATCGCCCAGTATATTTTATCAGTTTGACAATTGCCGGGTTTATTGTTATAAATCATCGTAAGTAATTCCTGGAAGGGTGCGATGCTGATCGCCGCGTTTGTGTGTGTGTGATGGAGGGGTGGTACGACGTGGAAGGGGGAGAAAGAGAAAGAAGGAGGCCCAGGAAGGACTGTAAATCTTCCCATTTTATTGCTCTATGAACATATGCTTGGACTGAAAAAGCCTTAGATCCTTTACCGAAGCACATCTCGGCCAAACTGGGAGTCCCCCTCACCTCCCGCCCTCTCGGTGTGCTTCACACTTGGCTTGCAGCGTTTTCAGCCTTAATTTCGTAGGGTTGTTGCTTGCTTGTTTGTTTTAGCCGCATAATTTATAGGTGGCCCTTCTGGAAGGTGCGATCTCCACCCCACCCCACCCCCCTGAAAATATTTAGAAGTCGCTTCTCCCGCTTCTTCTTCAGCATCCTTATTCCTTTTATCTCAGCTTGATTTTGTTAGTATGTGTTTCTCAGGTTAAATTATTTTTGGAACCAGCTTTTATTTCCGACGCCGTCAGGTTTTACAGCTAGACGAAGAGACAACTGACAGCGAAGAGTAGAGAGCTCCCAATTCAGCTCATATGCTTCGTTCCCACTGGAACCATCGGAGGCAATGGGATGCAATCCTGAGTACCTGGGATTTACCTGGAATTATGTCTCATATTCAGGAGCTTACTCCCCTGTAAGCATGCATGTAGTCAGACTCCAGAAATGCAAAAAACGCAGCTGGATCCTGCGCCCGCAGGTTTTAAGTGACAGCAGATTCTTGAATATGAGTTTCTGCCTGAGCTTTGATAACAGGACTACAATTTGTCTCCTCTTCCACCACCCACCCACCCCGTGTGTGTGTGGTGTGTGTGTGTGTGTGTGTGTGTGTGTGTTTAAAAAAAGACTGGTTTGCAAAGTCAGGATAAAGCAGAGTAATTTAGATAAATGCTACCACACACTTATGGTGCGTATTGTAAGGTAATACATTACTGTCAGGTTCCCCATGCTTTGGATGGTAATGAAATCTTAGGAGATTCTAGATTAGGTTGGGCGCTTTTATAGCTCCAAGTTACTTTTAGAGACAAAAGAGTAATCATCATCATCATCATCATAATAGTAACAACAACAACGCTGCTCAATAACCTGACTTGCTTCGGACATTATTTGTGTGACAAACTCGCGAGATGGTTGTATCTGAAGAAGGTTTCTACACAGACATAAATACAAGCGAGAGTTAGGACAGAGCAGGACAGAGATCAGATGCTTCCCCAACGCCAGGAGCTCTCTATTAAGCAATGAAGACAAGGTTGATCTTCAACCTTCATCGTAGACCAAACCCAACTTTGCCGAATTTGTTTGTCCCCTACAACAACAAAAAAGGTGAAAAGAACGAGATTATTCTATACAATGCAAGGGTAACTAGGACAGAGTGACAGCCACCCTCTATCGTCAGTGGATTGTACAGAAATAGCAAAGCAAGGCAAGCCCACACATCTTCCTTCATTATGAAACTATAATAATTATTTTGAGGAGCAATGGGGAACAAGCCCCACCCCTACTATTAACATGAGCCCCCCCCCCCCCCCGCAATTCGTTTTGATCGCCGGTTATTATAACCCTATAGAGATCCTGGAGCCAAATTTGCTGTGATGTTGGTTCAACTTGCCGCGAATATCCGACAAGGTCTGCAAACCCCCTCCCCAACCTCAACCCCAATCTCTCCCTCCCTCCCGCCGCCGCCGCCGCCCCCCACGCCCGATCCTCCTCATCACCATCCCTACCTACTCTGTGAAATAGTTTGCTAAGGTGGTGAAGCCAATGTGGATTTCTAAAGAGGGCTCTGAAAACTACGCTGTGTGTGTGATGCCCCTGGGCACTTGGGCGGTGAATGGACACCTTGACTAGAGCAGGTTATTACGACTCGCTCCCCGCCCCACCTAGGAAGGTCTGTGGGTGCCTTTGGCCCTGTGGGTTAGCCCACCCCAGCTCCGCAGCCACCTAGACCGAGGATACACGGGGGAGGATTTACAGAGGATAACCCGAGTGAAAGTTCCAGCCTTAATCAGAACCATCTCCTCTCTCAGGATCACGTGAACAAATATGCTTATATTTTAAGGCAGCGCCTCTATTTCTTATTACCGAAGGCTTCTTCGGCGGCTCTTTTTTTTTTTTAAAGATAATATATATATAGCTATAATTGAAAAGATGATGCGTATGTGGCCTCATCGCTTGTTATTTACAAACAAAGCAAAACGATAAGCTTGACCAGCTGGCTTTATTTTTTTATTCCATGGGGTTGATTGTGAAGGATTTTCGAAATTATTATTAAACCTAACGAACTCAGAATCCATTCGCCCTCTTTTATTGGAGCTGCTGCAATCTTGGCTTGCTCTTGAAAAAATATATTCTACCGGGAATACTGGTCTATGGAAATGCTCGAGCAGACCCGCAAGATCAGGTTTAGGAGTGTATTGTCTGCAGAACAAAGGAGGAAGGATATATCTTCCAAGCTGAAAGCGCCTAATTTCTGACCGAAGAGGACAGTTTTAGGATACAGGTAAGCGACTGCATGAGCTTGAACAAAGATGGAATCCTGAATCCCAGATCCCCTTTTTTTCTGCCCGCCCCCCACTCCCCACCACGGCGGTAATGGGACATGAAATAGAACGTGCTAGTAGTCTATAGAACTATATATATATATGCATGTATAGACGTAATAATATGTTTTGTTGTTGTGGAGGCTGTAGTAGTAGTAAACTTAGGGCTTTTCTGCGTTGCATTTCCCCAACCCAAGACATCAAGTGCTGGGGTGACCTGGAAGTGGGGGGAAAGCGGGTTTTCCATTAGGCACTTCAAAGGAAGACATATATTTGTGTTCAAGCAAGAAACCAAAAAGTAACAGTTTGGGTTAGGATTCATGACCTATGGCAAGCATCCTATGTATTTCAATGGCTCTAGACTGCTCTGTTAGCCTCGGACTGTCAGACTTAATGGAATTCTCCCTCATTCACTGTGTGTGTATATATACACATGCATATATATATATATATATATATATATATATATATATATATATATATATATATTATTCTAAACACAACTAGTGGAAATCGTGTCACTGCCTATTGCTTCTGGTGGCTCTTTCTGGAAACGTTGACTCGCCCTTCATACTTCGCGTTCGTTTTACAATGAATTTGCCACCTTCTCTGAATTGTTCCCTCCCGCAAGAAACAAACAAAAGCAAAATGCTGGGGACGTGGGGGGGAACCACTTTTTGTCATACTTCTGAAATATTTTTCATGGCTCCATCTACAGTGGCGCTTCCTAGGGTCTGTGTATCTGCCTGTGTGCATGAACCATCCCATAATCGAAAGAAATAAGAGCTACAACCCATCAGAGTTAGGCGCAACCAACCCCACATATGGTAGCGAACAGTGCAGCCGCATCTGCGCAGCCTGTTTACTCGGAAGTAAATCCCACTGAATTCAACGGGACTTACTCCCTAGGTGCCTTTGGGACTGCAACACAGGTGTACTGAGCTCTGTGCTGGACTGCGGCCAATTGCCATCAAGCAGGGCTCACATTATTAAAAATATCGAGTGGGTGGATAGCTCATTTGTCTTTTACTCCGTTTCTTTACATCCAAAGAAACTCGATCCTGTTTAAAATCAGGGGCCTTAAAAGCCATTCCGGTTTTAAATTCACTTTGAGAGCAATCTTGCACATTGAACTCAATGCAGATCACTCCCAGGTAAGTAAGGAAAGGATCGCTGTCTTACTTGGATTTCAGTCTATGATTTCAGTGGGAATTTACAACTAGCGCTGCGAATGGCATCCCGGTATTCTTGAATCTACAGCATTTGTACCTGGAGAAATCGAACTGATTTCAATGAAAACTTGCTGCATCGTAAGCGTGCAGCGTTCTGCTCATGCAGCCCAGTCTTAATGGACGTTCACTTAGAAGTTAAGTCCAACTAAGTTCAGTGGGACTTGCTCCCTTGGAAGTAATGCATAGCTTTCAGCTCGTCGTATGCTCATGTAGAAAAGGAATGAATAGACACATGATCTTTTTGTCGCTCCCCAACTCAAGTTTCCACCACTCCGCACATCCTACACATAGTGTTAATTCGTATTATTTTCGCTAAACGATGGAAAGGAGGAAGAAAGCAGCACTTTGGTAAATGTTCTGCGCTGGTCTCTATCAGAAGAGGTTTCGAAGCAAGCGACCTCCCCCCCACGCCCCATTCCATTCACCTTTAGAGTCCCTTTTGCCTCCAAGCTGCGGGCCTGACAAGTTAGTCCGCTGAATCCAATTACGACAAGCGGCATTTCATTTCCTTACGCGGCGGAGGAGTCTCCTACTTGGAACTTCACCTAAAATTTCAATCATCTCTCTCTATCTTGGAGTGGGGGCGCGCTGGGGGATCCTCAGAGATCGGCCCTGGAGTCTCAGCAAATCCCTGACAGCCCTTGGGGGAGAGCTCAGGCTTGTTTCTGGAAGCCGCTTCTGCTCAGGAGGCGCCCAAGGCTGCGGCAGAAGACAGGAAACTCGGGCGACAGTTTGCGCATCAAAACAAACCCCAAACTAGCACGTTAAACATTTGCTTTTGCTTACTCTTTTTTTGTTAAAGAGAGAGAGAGAGTTTCCCATCAGCATCTTTCTGCGTTGTCTTATTGCTGCTGTAGAAGGATTCAGAAGTCGATAATTAATTAGACACAAAATGAAAACTTACCACGTTAATCAACAGCGGGTAACAATGTCTGCCTTTTTTTGTATGTGCAAATAATGATCCTTCAGCTCAGGCGCTTCTCTGATGCTGACCACACCCCCCCCTTCAACTTAAGCTTTCTTCTTATACTGTACACACTCACACTCACAGACGCACTGCTTATTTCTAATGAACTGCGTTTTTAAAAGGGTTAGGGCGAAAAAAATAAATAAAACCACTTAAAGTTGACGTCCGCCCACGTGGATGTATTATATAAGACGTTTGCTGGGCACAGGCCTTGGAAGACCAAAGACCTGGTTAGAGCATCGTGTGTGACCAGCCAGCTCCACTTCCCCACACACTCCACTTTGTCGGCATAAATTAGAGGTGGCTCGGGGAAAGAGGGAAGGAAGGGGCTGCTTTGCTTCCCAGTTGGGCTTGGAGAGGGATAAGAGAAGAAAAGTTGGAATCTCGATTCCTTGCCAGCTCTTGGAGGGGGCTTCCGCTGGTTGTTCATTAAGTGGTGAGTTATTGCTATACAAGCCAAAGGTCATTTCAAAGGCTTATGCTTGTTAGATATTTCTCTTTATAATGACCCAGGCTTCATCGAGGAGGGATTCCCCCCCCGCCCCCCCCCCACTTGCCCTACCTACTAGCTCTGTTAATGTTCTTCAAAGTTCTTAGTTGGCAGATTTCCGATGCGAAATGGTAACGGTAGCCCCAAATTAATGGCGCGAGCTGCTTTTCTGGGGAGGGAGGGCAGGTAAATCACTCCTTGGCATCAGCAAAATAATAATAATAATCTGGCTGCGTCTTGCATGGAGCAGCCCTCGTGTGAAAAGTGCAGAAGGGCTGCTAAGATTCTGGAAGGGGTGTGTGATGGCCGGGCTTTTCTCCCTGTGACATACCCAAGCTCACTACATCCATACATAATGCATGAGCCTCGGGTTATGGCGCGGGGGTCTCCCTGCTAGCTTTCCATTCTTCGGAGTAGAATGCTGTTGCCTTCGATCCTATTTCCCTTGTCTTCATACGCCTGGTGCATATGGCTTTCTGGGGCGCGGGGTGTACTGGCGCTGGAGTACACCAAACCCGCTTTTTGTGGGTGCTTGTAAAGTTGGCTGCTCAGAACAACAACTTTTGGGGGGTATTTCTTCTCCATTCTCAGCCGGGCACATAGAGATGCTATGGAGCCCTGTGCATGTGTGCGTGTGAAAAAGATTCTGAAAGTTTGAGTTCAGGGCTTCTGCAATTCCTTATTTCCCCAAATGGTTAAATATTTGGGGGGGGGGGAGAGAAAGGCATGTATGTGTGCATGGATGCGTGTGACTCTGATTCTGTGTAAATTTGCACACAGAGTATATCCAAAGCTCAGAAAGTTGCCCCAGCACTTTTGGTATAATATTTCAATAAAAAGAAAGTTAGACATTATTTTTAACAAAGAAAAAGAAACCCGCTTAAAACCGTAAAGTCAAAGAGGACTGCAGTCCCTCTGCGCACCTATCTGGGAGCATGTCCTATTGCATTATACATGTAAGAGTGAATAGCTCTGCCTAATATATACATTATTTATGATGCCCCTGGTTAAAAACGGGGGGGGGGGGGTCCACTGAGTTTTCCCCTTTGTTCCAGGTACATCTCCACGTTTTTTCCAAAGGAATCTGAAGAGCCTATCAAAAGTGTTAGAGATAAAATACAGTACAAGAAAAAACGTAACTGTGGTGAGTGTTTGGTTTTTTAAAAAATATGGTTTCGGCTACATTTGTTACTTTTCTTTCTCCACGTGAGGTTTACCAGTAGATGATGGATTTTAAATGGAGCAGGAAGCGTGTATTTGTGTGTGTCTGTCGGGGGGGGGGGGGATCCTGGCAGTTCATCCCCCTAGGAGCACTAATACACATGATATAATGTAACTGACAATCGATTTTCAAAAAAAATAAAAATATTGTTAATATTCAGTGGCCTCAAACAAATACTTGGAGTACATAGATAAAAGGTTATTGCCACGGAGGTTATTTTTTTTGCCTAAGCAGAATTGATATCCTATCATGCCGCTTCAGTAGATCATTATTAAAGATGGTGGTGGGCTAGGAAAAGCCTTTGATGAAGCTGTACCACAAGGATCCTGCTCGGTCCCACAAAACGCAGATGCCAGCGACCGTCTAACGACATGAAACCAAAGGCGTTGAACCCTGTTGGGTTTTAACGTGCTCCGTTTTTTAATGGATCATGCCCCGTTCCCCCAACTCTAGATTTACTACACAGTTACGCTCGAAGTAGATTTACTCAAGAAGCTCTTAATATGTGAGCATACCTCATCTTTAGTGTTAAAATAGCTCCCTTCCCAACACGAAGTATCTTCCCCAAGGCTACAGATGAAGTCTATGCCTATACACACACACACACACACACACACACACACACACACACACACACAGACACACTGTATATATATGCCCTTCGAGCCAATGTACTGAGAGAGCATGACTATGTTGTAGACTGCGAGTTAGTGGAAACAAACAGATGAACGGAAGGAAGAGGAGAAGCATCTACATATCATCATAACGCATGAGCTCCTGTGTACAAGCTCATAACACCGAATATACACAATGCCTCTGCCAGCATGGCGGTGATAGCCAAAATGATCCAGTAGGACGGTGATAGAATATGGCAGTTATGGTCAATTTACATCCATCACCCATTTCTCTCTCCCCCTCCCTCGAAGAATAGCTCATTTCCTCAGGCTCTTTCCTGGCGGCCGCAGCAGATCACTCGGTTCAACCCTGCCTTTCTTCCCAGCAAAGACCCGGAGAGTCCTTCCGTCGGTAGAAAAGGGCTTCTCCTGGACTCAGAGGTTGCCACGGCGCGGTGTGAATATCAGCCTTGCTTTAGAAGCGGGGAAAGCGCCAAAAGGACAACGGCTCGGCCCTTTTATATACTGATCTGCCCCCTCGTAGGCTGCAGGAGAAGGGAAATTTTCTGCAGACTGGGGCATTCTTTCGCCGTTCTCCCCTTCCTACGCAGCCTGTCTTACACTACGCCGTGCCAGGTCTTTCCCCTCCCCCCGCACAAGCCCTCTTCTTTTTCTTTCTCTCTCCTTCTCCTACTTCTTCTTCCCCCCTTCGCTGCTTTCATTCCTTACTGAAGCGTTTACTGCCCTAGCGCCAGCAAGTCATAAATTTTGCTACACAGCACCGTGACAGGTGCATTGATATGCGCAGTGAGAACTCCGGCTGCTTATTAACCACTCCTCCGGCCTCCCTCTCCCTCTCTCTCTTACTGCTTTTTATTTATTCGGGATCATATTAGGTATTGATCCCCAGCAGAATTAAGTGTAGTGGACGCATTAGTAGAGGACTTGCTTCGTATGAATATGCGGGTTGGGGATCCGATCGAACGCAATTGTCAGCGCCCGGGAACTTGTCAGAAGCGGAGTTGGGGGCTCTTCTGCGGCACGTGGTGTTTTGTGCGTGGTGGTGGGGTGTGTGTGTGTGAGAGAGAGAGGGGTGTGTGAAAGGGGGTAGGTAGTTGCTGAGACTCTCATTCTCCGCCCCCACGCCCCGTAGTCAGTTTGATTTGGAGAGATTATTCCTCGCAGTGGATTGAGAGTAGTAGTAAGGGAACAATGGGATCCATTACTCTGCCTAATAGCACAACGGTTCAGACAAGGTGAACCTCTCTAGATGCTTGCAAAAGGAAATTCGAAACACGGGCACGGATATTTTGTGGCTTCCTTGGGCTCGGGAGCGAATTCTGCTCCCTGCTCTGCCTCCCACGCAGCTTGTAAACAGCTCGGGCCAAACCACTAAGTGCTTGGGTGTTACCTACGAAAAGAACCCCATTGCTTTTAGCCTATGACATCCTGGCAAAAGCAAAACGTGCCATTAGGGTTGTTGTTGTTGTTGTTTTAAAAGAGAGAGGGGAAGGAAAGAAAATAAGGAAAGAGGGAGAAAATGTGTGTGCGCGCGCGTGTGTAGATCTAAAAAGATGAGCCACCAAACAGTAGAGCATTGTCCATGTGATTTATGGCCCTTTGCCTCCTTGTTAGGTTCAAGCAGAGTTCACAAGCAGTTGGTATTTCAGAAAAGAAATAAAGCTCCTCAGTTTTGCAGCAAGATTCTCTCTGAAGGCTCCGTGCGCTATTTGGGAGAAACCTGGTTTTGGTGAATGAAGCAGGAGGCAGCGAGAGGGTGCTGGGTTGGAATAAACAAAAACAATTCAGAGCAGACTACCAGTGAATTTGTAAATGGCTGAGGGTTGAACTTTCTGATTGTAGATGATCATTCGTGAATAAATAAGTGATTCAACGTTATTAGATACATGGAAGGAAATCATGTAACTCCTTATTGGTCTTTCTTCATCTTTGTTAAAAATAAAAAACCCGTATCCTTCTTGTATTTCATGGCATTTTGCAACAAACCGTGTGTGTTTATAGATATAAATTTCTTCCAGTGCTTGAGGATAATACTTCATGCATCTGAAGAAGGGGACTTCAAGACCAAGAAAGCTTATGCCACAATAAATGTGTCAGCCTGAAAAGTCCCACGAGACTTTGATGTTTTTGTTGTAACAGACTAACACTGCTACCCCTTCTAGAAGTGCTCACTATATTTTAGATTTCTGAAGGAGGTGGAATGGATATATGCAATATGTCCTAAATTGTATTTTATTTAAAGTTGCCTTTTTAAAAAAATCACCACTCTTAGGCTGAAATTAATACTGCCTTACCTAGGAACCATTTATCATTTATCCTAAAAAGGTCTTTCCTCTGAGCGGACATGTATAGGATTACACTGTAAGGAACCTAGCTGAAAGAACCAAAATGTGTCCAAACCAACCAACCCACCCAACTATTGTTCTCCAATTTAAAATGCAGGCACCTGGAATGTTTTGTAGGTTAAAGTAAGGGTAGTAGATTATGACAAAGATGAGAAAACATAGTAATTAGGAATGTTTTATGATAATTATGTTGTGTGATAAATTAAGTTGTAGCTATGACATCCATAAATGATTATTGGGGAGTCAGAAAACATATAAGGTGAAAAGAAAGATATCCTATAAATACAAACAATGCAAAACTGTTTGGGGGAGGCTGGTAGTGACAGACATCAGCTTGTCTGGTATCATTATCAGAACACTACATTTTGTGATCATAAGCTGATTTATTCGGATGTAAACATCCAGATTCACGAGCACTCAGTCAGCTCCCACAGAGATTTTAATTTCATAGGATTATTTGGGGACCAAAAATGCAGGGGTTGAAAGCTGTAACCACACAATTAAATAATTGGAAATTGTGCCTTCAGGCTCAAAGGCTTATGAATTGCATCCTTTAGCAAACTTGCTTGAGGGGTAGCGTTTCAGACAGCATTTGGAGCTGACAACTACTTGCTGGTGGTGATCTTAAAAGATGCAATTCAGTGCATACTTTAACTGTTAGGGGAAAGTCCCATACAAACTCAGTAGAGATTCTAAGTAAAACAGGGATGGGATTGGACTGTTCACCACTTACTTGTGAATAAATTTAATTTGAATTAATTCAGTCTTATCTCTGAGGAATGCATTTATAAGTGATGTGCTAGGAACCCAATGATCACTGATTGCAAATGACACTTTTCATCTTTGGAAATTAGGAGTTTCAGAAAATATTTCCTAGACATCTCAGTTCTGAGCACAGATGTAAATTCAACTGACTGGCCTATTAAAAATATACTGTATGCTTCATACACGGCATCCAAACGATACACTGATAAGCAATTATCTATTTATCTATTGAATTCTGCTCCTAAAAGCTTGGGTCTCCATACATTCCCCAATCCATTTTATCTCCAGAATTTCCCTATAGTTTAGTTTGAGATATAGTGGCTGGCCCAAGTTACCCAGGGTGCTTCTGGGTTTAATGGAGAAAGGAACCCAAGTTTTTCCAGTCTAAGCACATAACTCTGAGCACCGCACACATATTTTTATATTTTGGGCCACAGATATGTCTAAGCACACTCATCAGAATCTAGAAAATAAGGGGGGGGGTTTCCCATAATTGAAGAACAATCCCTTCTTCCAACACCCACAAAATGCAGGTTTTATATACAGCTAATAGTGGAGATCTAATGCTACATGATACAATAATAAGGGATTTCCCCAACCAGGAATCTTTCCTGCATGGTAATAAACAAACAAGAGACCCTTGCAGCGAAAAACCCTGCCCTGGAAATCACTTCTCTCTACTTTAGATAGCTTTTGCGTCAAAACAATCTGCAAGAAACCTTAGTTGAAATATCTCTAAAGACTAGGAGCTAAGGTAGCTGACCTATGTATTTCTTCTTTATATTGCAAATGAAAGTTATTGAATGCCCTTAGTTACACTTTAACTTCGTAGAAATCTTCCCAGGAAAAACAAAGCAAAACACCAAGAGACAGGATTTACAATAGAGATGGAATTTTCTCTGGTTTTTCAGGTTCCAGTTCTGGTTCAATCCATCATGTCACTCCTGGCTCACAAATAGTCGCGCGCATGCGTGACTTGAGGAAAAAATAAAACCCCAAGGGTGGGGGAGTGAAGAGACAAAAAAGGAACAACAACAAAATGTTGGTTAATATTTATACCAAAATGGCAAAGGGATAGAATGTAGAGCCCATAAAAAATGCCTCCGGGAAAATAAAGAGATATATAATAATATGGTAGAAGAAAATAATATTGTAGAAGTGTTTGGTTTTCGAGCACCGTAAAAAAATATAAATGCAAAAGCAGTAAGAATTTGAAAGCTAGAAATGAAATCACTTGAACAAACTTATTTTTGTAACAGCTGATCCAAGGTAATTTAGCACGCCAAGCTAAATGATAATTCTTCCTTCTTTGCAAAATACCTGTTCCTTTAAAAAACAAACATCCACACCCATTACATTAGGAATAACATCAGTTTATTGTAATACTAAAATAAAGTTATGGAAAGCCCTCCTTTAACACTCTGTTTTTGGGAAATCAGGGGCAAACATTTCACTCCTCCTCACCCTAGCTGGACAAAGGGAACATTGTACAGAAGGATCTATGCCTTCCTATCTCTTCAGAGACCCGTTTATCCATTACTGTATTCGGCTTGGTTTGGGCATCTCCTTTAGTTGTAGAGTCACCCACCCCCTACACTGTTAGTTGGAGGCCGGTACAATTGATTTCAGAGTTGTACACTTCCAGCTGCCTGTGCTCTCCATCGAGGTGCAAGAGTTCAAAACCCATGCCACTGTGGTATAATGGCTCTGGACCACTCATTTTTTTACACCCGATTCTCGAAACCTATACCTGGAAGAGAAGAAAACCATTGATTCCAATGGATCGTGCACCCCGGTTAACTGTGTTTAAGAGCGGGGTGCATTGCTAATTGTTCTGGAATGCGCTCTTGAGAGAGCGAAGGGAAAAATGGTTGGTTGTATGTAAGCGAGGCCAATGGTGAAATGCACTATACTGTATTAGAGAGCGTGCAAAAACCGTCCGTGGGAATTGGCAGGAGAGGGCACCCAGTTACTTTCTTGCTAGGGGACAGGGAGGAGCAGTGATGAGGGAGAGGGGGAGTCATATGATAGTCTGGGCTGGGCAGGATTTCCGACAAGGGACCAAGCGGAAGAGGCGATGCAAGGATACTGTATGAGGGTTGTTTACCACGTGGTGCATGTGTGAAAGAAACCGTGGGGGATGGGGACTGTGTGCAGGGAAGACATATAAAGGCTACCGTTCTGTGCAGAGTTATGCTACTTCCTGCCACAACAAAATGCTTTTCTAGGGCGCTACGCTAGAGCCGAACCACCCTTCAGAACCCTGGAAACAGGGATGCCAACTTGAATAAAATATGGGGAGGGGGTCGCAGGTAAACCCCGACCCACATAATTGATCACAAGACATGGCGCGCATACACTGTTTAAATGACAATGTTTATCAACTTTGGGAGGAGGGTTGACTCCCTCAAATATTTCATTGGGGGGGCTGAAGGGAGCTCCTCGGCCCCTAGGAGTTGATTCCTATAGACCCTTACTGGCAGAACGGGTACGAAGATCGTGTGTATGCATGTGTGCGACAAAAGCAACTTTCCCCTGTGTTGGGGAGATCGCTCGAATCTCAGAACACAGCTGGACCACTGTTTCTGTGAGCATTATAAATAAGTTTGCACCTGTTCCGAGACAGCACCATGTGACTGCCTTCGCAGAGCCCTCTGGTTTTGCCCGTTTTGTGCACGCTTGAGAAGGGGCGAGGGGATGCACGGATTGCCTCTGGATTCCATCCAAGTGTACACGTGTGTGATTTTCATGGCGCGGTCAAGAGTTCCACACGATCAGAACGTGCCCGAGCCTGTGCGCTTGGCCCTAGTATAGATCATGAATGTATGAAGAGAATCTATAATGGTTCCCGGTTTGTGGAATGCTTCTCCCAGGGAGATTCGCCTGGTGCCTTCATTACATATTTTGAGGCGCCAGGCTAAAACGCTCCTCTTCAACCAGGCCCTTGGCTGATTAATATTCCACAGCCTTTTAAATATGTCTATGGAAAGGCGGAGTTATCGTTTTGATGTCTTGGTTTAAATATTTACACGCATTTTATCTTGTATTTTATTCTGTGAGCCGCCCCGAGATCTTGCAGGAGGGCAGTGTATTAATTTGATTAATAAACAATTAATAAGACTGGTGAGAGGCGTGCCAAATGAGGCCACGGAAGTGTTTTATGAGGTAGCCTTGTGAACATATGACGGGCATGTGTTTGTGCGTGTGGTGTGAAGGTGAAATCGGAACAGTTTGTGTGGTGTGTGATGGCGAAACTGGAAAGGAGTGTCAGAAGGTGAAATTGGAATGGAGTGTCTGTGTGTGTCGTGAAGGTGAATTTGGAATGGGAAATGTGTGTGAAGGTGAAACTGCAACGGTGTGCGTGTTTGTATAAGAGGGCAGCTGTTCCTGAGCCCTTTGCCCCCCTAGGTAGTTGCCAACGTGTGAAGAAACCACTTCCCGCTTTCCCCTCAGGCGCGCGCCCTCCCCGCTCCCTCACTGACGGTTGTCTCGTTTCTCTCTTGTCTCTGCGACCCGCCCCCATCCCGCTTCTCTCTTCCAGGTGGCTTCTGGGGCAGCGACTGGCCGAGGCCCGCGGCGCGAGGGAGGCCAGGCCGCGTGACGGGGTGGGCGGCGGCCCATGTTATTTGAGCGGGCTGCCGAGGCCTTGGCGACGGCGGAGCCCACCATGCAGAAGGCCGCCTACTACGACAACGCGGGCCTCTTCGGGGCCTACGGCGGCTACAGCAAAGCGGACGCCTACGGCTACCCGCCGGGCCCTCCTCAGCCCTACGCCCAGCCCGCCCTGGACACCGACTACCCAGGCTCGGCCTGCTCGCTCCAAGGAGCCGCCGCCGCCGCCATCCGGGCGCCTCCGGCCCACAAGAGCGCCGAGCTGAGCGGCAGCTGCATGCGCCCCGCCGGAGGCGCCCAGGGAGGCCCTCAGCAGCCGGGCCTAGCCGAGCAACAGCAGCAGCAGCAGCAGCAACCGCCGCCTCAGCAACAGGCTCCGCCCCCCGCGTTGCCGTCGCCCTCGCCGCCCAGCAGCAACCCCGCCCACTCGGTTCCCGCCAAAAAGGGCAAAGGCGGGGCCAACGCCTCGGGCGGCTCGGCGGCCACTATTAGCAAGCAGATCTTCCCCTGGATGAAGGAGTCCCGCCAGAACTCCAAGCAGAAGAGCAGCTGCGCCCCCGCAGGTACCCAGTCGAGCTCCACCTCCTGGGGAGCAGCAAGGCCCTGTGTGCCCTTCGAGGGGGTTTCCCTTGGTTGCTCCAGTCTAGACACACCGCGAATCAGAGAGCAAGAGGCAGGAAAGAGAGAGCAGCAGCAGCAGCAGGAGGAGGAGGAGTCCTGCCAAGCGAGCTTTGCATGCGGAAGGTCGCAGGTTCAATTCCTGAGTGCCTCGCTCCGCGAGGCTATGCAGAGCCGCTGCCAATCAGGGTTTAGGCAATGTCAGGGGTGCCCACTTGAATAAAGTATTGGAGCGGGAGGGGGGAGACACACAGGTAAGCCCCACCCTGCATAATCATTCACAAGATGTGGTGCGCACACACACCATTGGAATGGCAATGTCCATCAACTTGTGGAGGCAGCCCCTTGGAGTTTTTATGGCCGTTAGGAGTTTGCTCTTATAGACAATGCTGTGAAGTGGATTGACCCCAGTGGTCTGGGTTTGGGTTGGATGGACCCAACTGGTCACCTGTAGAGCTCAGGGCAGTTCACAAGCTAAAAACAACGTAAAAGCACAAAATACATCAAAAAACCCTGAAAACAGTAACAAAAAAAGCCAAGCCTGGATAGTTCAGTTGGTGTGATCATGGTGCTGACAATGCCAAGGTTGCAAGTTCAATCTGTATATCGGACAGTTGCATATTCCTGCATTGCAGGGATCATCACTGACCACTGGTCATCCCTGGTCTTCCTCATTAGGGATGATGGCTGGAGACCCAAGTTTGGGAAACCCTGGCCTAGATGATTCTCAGGGTGCCTTCCAACTCTATGGGTCTATGAATCAAATCCCCTTCCCCTCCACCAGCACAGCAAAGGCCCATCTAGTCCAGTATGCTGCATCCTGCAGTGTCTAACCAATGACAATGGGAAGCCTCCAAGCAGCACAGAGCAGCAAGAGCCTTCTTTCGCCACCTCACCCAATAATTGGCAAACTGTTCCTGAACTTGGAGGTGGTGCAGAACCTTCATGGCTAGCAGTCATTAATATGGGTGTACCCAGTCCCCCTTTTTAACTCCCCAATATTGAAGGTAGGAGACCCATCTAGAACATCAGAGACCAGGCTGTGACGTTTATCTGACTCCCAGCCCTGCAAGATACAAGTGAGTTGGAGACATCTTGCTGGTCTTTGGGAGAGCCATGTAGATGGAATGACTTGTCTTGGCAACATTTATTTCCTCCCCCCTCCAGCTGTCATTTGAACGTTCAGCCAGAGGGCGAATTCTGTGCGACTTCAAAGCCTACATTGATGATTTCATATAGAAATAGCACCAGCCTAAAGATTTCCTCCTTTAATATTGCCCTTCCCTTGCCCCTTCTCATAGAGGTTAGTTACCCAAGTGCATTTAAGGGGTAAAGTCTCATTTAAATAGATGGGAATTGGTTTTCAGTAAGGGTTTTAGTCTGGGGTAGGAAGAGGAAAATCAAATAAAAGTGCAAGGGCGGGGAATGGAATTTGAGAACCTCCCGCTCTTTTGTGATTTCAAAGTTTAGGCTCGCAAGGATCCCCACTGCAAAATGCGTTACTAGGAGTCTTATTTTAAGAGGTGTCTTTTTTATTGGAAGTGTCATTTGTTTAAGAACTTTAAAAATGGCTGAACATAAGAAATATCCAAAAAGTGTACAAAATGCAAATGCAATAAAACACAATAAAAAATGAAAATCGATACAACATACAATATCACCAATTTGCATTCCGAGTGTCCAGCTTTCTTCTGGCACATGCAGTCACCCACAGACCATAGAGCTTCCTTCTTCCCACAATTCCCCCCATTTTGCAATTTATCCATGGTGCTTTGCATCAGATTCCACGACAACCCTTCTTTTTCAGAAGTTGATCTGGGGAATCTATAAAGCCTGTAATGATGCAAAAGCTATCGTTACCCAAAAGGGAGGGGGGAAACAATGAACCAATAAATCCCCATCTTTCTTCTAGCAGGCCGGTCTCTTCTCCAGATCCAGAGTGGACCGACCAACCTCCCTCTGTCCCTCCCTCTGTCCCTCCCTGCCTCTGTCCCTTACTTACTTACTTACTTACTTACTTACTTACTTACTTAGCGTTTAGACCGCTCTTCATTCTAAAAAAACGACAGAGCGATTTACAATAAGCGCGATAAAGCAATAAAAGTATCAAATCAGTTATAACTCCATCACAAATAAACAGTAGCGGTTCATCACCTTCTGTCCCCAAGCGTGTGTGGCCTGCTTTTGGCGACTCTGTCCTCTGAAACCATCTTGGTGGTGACAAGGTGCACACCCAAGCATTCCTCCCCTTATTTGGCATGCAGAAAGTTTACAGACTGTCTAAACCCGAGCAGTGTCAAAGGTGCGTACAAAATGCAAACACGCAGTCTAACAAAACGTGTGTTTATTATGCAGACACGCTGACGCGGTCGCAGATCCAACCACTGCGACCTTCTCCCTTGTCTTGAAATGGCTGCTGCCAACTTTCCTGGGGAAGGGGAGCGTAGAGAGTTGTAAACCCGGGTTCTTCCCCACCCCCCGCGCGCCCGGCGCTCTTCCTATGGGATCCCCCACTTCTGCTGTCTTGCTAGTTAGAGCACCGCCTCGGAGCTAATAAACGCGCCTGATTTCCTCTTGTTAGCTGTACCAGAGGCGGCGGCGGCGGCGGCTCCTATTGTCTTCCAAGTTTGGAGGCCTGGGCCCTGCTCCTATTTGGGAGCAGCCAAGAGAACCTTCCTGGGCTCTGTCAGGGATCGATCGATTCTTCCAATTAAGTTAGATGATTTACAACTCTCTCATCTGGAACTGTAACTTTCCTAACCCTCTGAGAACCCCGGAGTTGGGAGATCGAACCCCATTCTCATTGTAGACACTGGGCGACGGAGGGAGGGAGTGATGTCCGCAGCTGAAAACCTCGGCTGTAGCACCTCCCGTCTCAAGAAAATAAAATAAAATCCAATGAAATCGAAGGATTTGGGGAAAGTGTCGTTTGGATCACCCTGTCCCTAAATCACGCCTCTCCCGTGCGGATACGAGGCAGCGACCCTCGCTAATTAATGGCAATTGTGCACGGGGAAGACATATCCCGGTCCTTTTCCCGTCCTGTTTCAGTTCGCTTTGAATGTCCAGATTTAACACTTTGGGGAAAGTGTGGAATGGTGGGGTGTGGGTGGGTTAGAATTTCAGGAGGAGAGGGACCTTCAGGAAAAAGAAGACCGTGAACAGCTAAAGATGTTCCACAAATAGAGGATAATACCAATTCGGGCAGGTCTCCCGCAGTGTGGGAACTGCGTGATAATAGCGATTTGTGCGCCTCTTTCGCTCCGCGCCCCACAAAATTGGCACCTAGTCCTCTGCTGCCCCAGAGTGCCAAAGCATTTCCCGTCCCTCCCCCGTCCCTCCCTCCCCCGGCCGCTGCAATGTTAATACTCTCAGGCTTTGTAAATTAGCCAGCCAGCCAGCCAACCTCCTCTCTTTCTTCTTTCTCTCCTTTTTGGACAGGAGAGAACTGCGAGGACAAAAGCCCCCCGGGTCCCGCTTCCAAGCGGGTCCGCACCGCCTATACCAGCGCGCAGTTAGTGGAGCTGGAGAAGGAGTTCCACTTCAACCGCTATCTGTGCCGCCCTCGCCGGGTGGAGATGGCCAACCTGCTGAACCTGACGGAGCGCCAGATCAAAATCTGGTTCCAGAACCGGAGGATGAAGTACAAAAAAGACCAAAAAGCGAAAGGAATTATGCACTCCCCGGTAGGGCAGTCCCCAGACCGGAGCCCGCCTTTGAGCGGGCCCAACCATGTAGGATACTCCAGCCAGCTGCCCACCGTCAACAGCTTGAGCTACGACGCCCCGTCGCCGACGTCCTTTGCCAAATCCCAGCAAAACATGTACGGGCTGGCGGCTTACACGGCGCCTCTCAGCAGCTGCTTGCCCCAGCAGAAGAGATACCCAGGCGCCGAGTACGACCATCACGCCATGCAAAGCAACGGCGGCTTCGCCAACCCCAATTTGCAGGGCAGCCCCGTCTATGTCGGAGGGAACTTCGTTGATTCCATGCCAGCCTCCGGCCCCATGTTCAACATCGGCCACCTCTCCCATCCTTCATCTGCCAGCGTGGACTACAGCTGCGCTGCTCAGATCCCAGGCAACCATCACCATGGACCTTGTGACCCCCATCCCACGTACACAGATCTCACTTCTCACCACACATCTCAGGGAAGGCTTCAGGAGGCGCCCAAACTGACGCATCTGTAGTAGACTGGAACGCGTTCAGAAAGAAAGAGAGAGAGAGGAAGAGAGAAAGAGAAAGCGAGAGAGAGAGAGAGAGATTGAAATGCATTCGCGTTTAAATTACCTCACTTTGCCCCTGACGTTGCAGTATTACTTTGAGTATTACAGTGGGTTTTTTTGTGTGTCCCCGGTAGAAGCTACCTATTTCTTGTTTTCGTTGGCGACCGAGTCCATGAAAATTATTTCCGCCCCATCCCCCACCCCTCGCTGTCCTCTTAAATGTTTTAGCCGTTTAAAAGCATGGCAGTGCAATATCCTTAACAAAAATAAATAAATCTCAACATTCCCTCAAGGGAGTAATAATTGGTAACGATGTACTGGAAGGTAAGTTGTAGAAATCCATTAGAACTCCACGAAAGTGAATCCTGATGAGGCGTTTACAACATTTGGGACCAAAACGGAGACTTATTTCGAGAGTTATAATTTATAAGATTTTTTTTTCTCCAGTAATGTGAAAGATTGCTTTGGACTTAAATAAGATGTATTTATTATTTTAAGAGGAACTCTTTTTTTTTTTTTTTGTATCATTGATTATTTAATCCTGGTCTTCAATGTATTTATGTGGATATTTGTAGAGTTTCTTCACACCCCCTTTCCCCCTTAACTTGGGAAGATTGATTCAGGTCTTTGGTGACTATACATTTTCACCTATTTAGTATATTTGGTCTGAAATAGAAAGAGTAGTTTTGAACAGTTGTAACAGTGGCTGGTGTTTGTAGTTTATGTAAGGACTAAGCAAATTGTAAGTCATAGATTAATACAAAAACTGAAACATTACACAAAAGAGCCGATACATTTTTTTATTTTAATATATATCTATCTATATATATCACATGTTTATTTATTTCAGATTGTTTGGTATGGTTTTACTTAGCATTAAAAGCTACCTTATATCTCATATATTGTTATATTCTGCTATATAGTGGCCAGTTGACTGTTTGGTCTTTGACCAACTTCTGCATACATAAATTGGTTCCTTCCTATCTGTTGCACACACCATTTCATCTGGTTGCTTGCTGTTTATAATTTTAAAGTCTAAAATATGCAACACCTTCAGACTGACATTTAGGAGCAATATAATACTGTTGATGTAATTAGGATTTTCTTAGCAATTCAGGCTAAAACTGTTGTTTCAGTTATTTTTTTTTTTTACTATTATTATTATTTATATGATATGATATTTATGCTAACCATAAATCAATTTTGTACAAGTCACTGGAAACGCAAACTTACTTTTGCTGAACAGGGAGGGGAGGGAAGACGAAGAAGAAGAAGAGGAGGAGGAGGAGGAGGAGGAAGAAGAAGAAGAAGAAGAAGAAGAAGAAGAAGAAGAAGAAGAAGAAGAAGAAGAAGAAACTTTGAATGAAATATTGACAATCAAGTATCTACAAAGGAAAGACTGCGGTAGGGTTTAGGAGACGAAGTCCTTCTGAAATGCTCAGAATGGCTTTCGAGATAGGAAATTAGGTCTATCAATATTTAATATAGTCTTCTGTAGCAGACATTGGTACAATCCTTGTGTAAACTAATGTTTCTGCCCCAAGCCTAGAAGGGACAGGAAACACAAACATCCTCCCCCCACCCCACTCTTCCTCTTTATTTGTATGTTGCATTTAATCTCTTACTGGGTTTTATAAAGCTTTTCTCAACATGAAAGTGGCATTAGGTACACGTTAGAAGCGATACATGCCCATTAATTCAGAAGGAAGCATCCCTTATCGCTTTAAAAAGCACTCAGTTAAGATTCAGATCTTTTGAAGTCCCACAGAACAGTAGCAAAACCTCACTTTTCAGTTTGACTAATAATGCAGCTCCGTCTCTCCACGTCCTATGATGGCAACAACTGCAATTCTTTTTGTGTGTGAGAGGTTTTTACTCCTACATTTGTGTCTGTCTAGACAACGAGGATGGATATGGATATATATAGTATAACATATGTATATATATATATATAATATTCACCTCGTTATCTTTTTTTAAAAATACCATGTTGTTAACTGAGAGAAGAGGGGGGAATGTATCGTTTTGTTAAATCTCACTTTTACCCAAGTGTTGTAGATCTGTAAACAAAACAGAATAAACAGCTTCAAATGAAGAAATATTTTAACCACTTCCAGATCTAAAGTGGCTTTCTATGGCAGTTTCTGTTTCTTCCAGCATTTAAAAAAAATAAATAAATCACAATACAATACAATAACTAATAATACGCACAACTGGTGAGCTGCTACAACAACAACAAAATGATTTTCTAATATGTCTTCCAGGGAATTCCCGGCAACTGAATTGATAAATAAATAGTGCATGTAGATTTTATTTTTATGTTCTTCATGTGAGGGCATATTTCACATAGTACTATAAATCAAAACAATGCACAAAGAGTCCAACCCTGTGGGCCCTTTATGGTCTAGTGTGTCACTCAGAAGGCATCCGCTGAGTCTGCGGGACTGGGAGGCCCAACGTGTTATCCACAGCTTAATGTTTTATGGGCTCGACTTCAAATGGTGCCTTAGCTGGCTTGCATTAGTATTCCCTCTTAAAGTCAAGTAAAGGGGACACGATAATTTATAAGCATCGCTGGGAGGGATTATAAACTAACACACACACACACACACACACACACAGTTCTGTACATACGTAGAAAAATTGGGATAGCCTTTCTCAAAATATTCATAGCACTCAACTGGCACCCTCTCAATGGGGATTTGAACAGACTGTGCTATACATATATACATTATAGCCTTCCTAAGTGAGTCTCGAAATTATACATTTCAGGGGTTGTGTAGGAGTATATTGTTAGAATTGGCATAGGCCTCCCTTTAAAGCGTAATCCAATTACTGGACAGCGACGTCTCCCCTTGGCTCTATTTCTGGCTTCCCCCCTTGACTCAGGAGGCCAGCCCCGCAGGAATACGCCGAGGCTAAGCAAATTACTTGGCCAGAAAGCACCGTTGATTAAATTGGCGCTTACTTCCAAGTAAACAGCTGTGGGATCCGTGCCCGAGAGCGAGAGAGAGAGAGATGGAGGAGAGGAGGGACTCTTCATAGAAGTCAATGGCAACTCTCCCACGGATTTTAATGGCTCTGCTTTAAGCTCAAAGACGTTTCTGGCACAACATCCCTTTGGGTTTCGCGCGCATTTCGGATCGTCATAAATGATATACAACCCGTTTCCACACCTAACATAAATCTTGCTCCGTTTAGCTTCCTGAATTGCTGGGGTGTTATCTGAATCAAATACAATGTGCTGTAAGTGGGTCCAAGAATATTTCTCTCCTCCCCCGGCACACCTTTTACAAAGAGTCAACAGTCCTTCTCCCCAGGAGCATCTAAGCCCATGTCTTTTCAAGAACAAGAGGAGGAAGGTTGCGGGGACTTGCCTTTAAATGTAACTCATCTTCATTTTAGCTGCGCCAGATTCCTGGCCCACGCCAAGAATGTGCTTTTGGAGGACGCCAACATTACCCCCCTCCCATTTTTCCAATGGTTAAGGTGAAAAGAAAGAAAAACAGGGACTAGGCTACCCTAACAAACTCCCTTCTCCCTTCTTAAGGGGAATCAAAGTCTAAATTTTGCCCTTGATTTTATTGCGTGGCGCGCCTTCGCTTTTAATTTAGACTTACCCACTGCATCCCAAAGTGGTAAATTCGATTGTGGCTTATTGTGGTATTGCATGTGGGGAGAAAGAGGCTATGGCGACAAGGGAAGATCCGCGTGGGTGTGAATGTGTGCGCGAGAGAGCCTGAGAATCAGAGGTACAGCCCCACCCCCACCCCCAGTTCTCTCTTTAGGGGGGCGATCCTAAGAGAGCTTTCCGGAAAGTAATATTGGGTGAAGTCAGCTGGGTTGACTTCTAAGTGAACTTGCTTAGCACCGGCCCCATAAGTCACCAAGTCACATAAGTCACACCATTTGTTTTCCTCTTCATTCCCTTCAGAACGGCATCCACCCCCACCCTCCTTAACTAGGCATTCCTACTCAGAAATAAGTATCATTTCGTGGTACTTACTCCCGGGTAAGAAGCGGGTATGGGACTGAACCTAATGTTTTGACACCCAAGGAGCAGCCAACGCGGATCCGTAGTAGCCTCATGCCCGTCGATTCGGAGGCGATTCGAGGGCTCCGGCTGTTCTAAACAGGGGAGGGAGGCAGAGCGAGGAGCAAACATTTAGACTAGATTTAGCTCCCCATTTTTATTCGCAGGTATCAGCCCCTCGGAATGGGAGGAGAGGGGCCTTCAGTCCGTTCCCTGATCTTCCTCCTGTGCTTTGATGGGCTTTGATACTCCCACACTTAGGTAAAGAAACGAGGCGCTGCATCTTTCCCGGGTCTCCTTCCTCATTGGCTTGGAGTAAACCCTGTAGCTAAGCAACGTCCGTCGGATAGGACACCACTCGACGGGGTCAGTGGGGGATACGCTTTGCTGAAGCTATTTGCAAGGCGGCGTGGATGATACAGCAGCCTACCCGCCGCATAGGGGCTGCTCGCCTGCCTGCCTGCCTTCTCTCGTTGGCTCCTTCCCCCTCCCCTCCCTCTCTCCCTCTCCAACTGTAACAGAGCTGTGTGCAAACAAAGGGGCCTGGTAGCCATTTTTGCACAGGAATAATAATGCAGAGGTCGCCAACGGAACAAAGCAAAGAGGCGCCTCTTTGGTTTAGAAGGCCCGCTTGCAAGGCACAAAAGCGCGCACGGTTTATTTGCCGCGTAGCATTTAGACGTTAGACTGGGAGGCCTCCCTTTGTGGTATGGAGGATCTTTAAAATATAGAAATACAAGAAAGGAGCCGCCGGTGAAAATAACTTAAAACATACATAAGGCAGCTCTTCCTTCTCTTTGCCCTCCAGAAGATAGTGCGCACTACAGGGTTGAAGTAGCCAAGACGCGACCAGAATAGAGTCTTAGGCTCCAATCCTATATACTGTACATGCTTACTCCTGAGTCTAAGCGTGCATTGTCCTGTTCACACTGTTCTAGCAGTAAGCCGCATTGAACCCTGTGAGTATACATGCATAGATCGTGTATTTCGTGCCTTTGTGTACTTACTCGAGAGTAAGGGTTCCTGAACTCAGTAGGTCTTAATTCTGAGTGTACATGCCTAGGTTTGGGCTCTACAAAGCATTTCAGATACTTGCCAAGGCTGATTAGTACTCCTTTCTGATTCATGGAAGGCTGCACTCCGGCGAACGCTTCCTTAGGATCAAGTCCTATTGAACTCCGCTAGGCTTCCTTCCTTGTCAAATACACAGGATCCGCCGATCCGGCTTGAGTAGCACCTAACTAGCATGAAACCCAAGAGGAGGAGGAGTGTTGGAGAGGACCCTGCCTTTCGTATGTTTCTTCTTCCCAATGTCTTTTGGATCGGGTGGGTGTGAATGAGGACGTTAAAATCCCTTAAAACAGGCGTTCTATTACTGGGTACAATCCAGTCAAATTTAAGCCCTCTTCCCCCTTTGGTTTCAGGTAAATCGAGGCTGTCCTATCCTGTCCTATACATGTTTAGTCAGAAGCAAGCCCCCTGTTTTCACTGGGGCTTACTCCCAAGTAAATGTGCGTGTTAAGTCCCATTCAACATAGCAGGATAAACAGGTACAGGGGTCGGGCTGCAGAGGAAGATAGCTGGATATTTCTTCGATTTCTAGCATAATAAATTATTTGCAGCGGAATCTTATGCATGTTTACTCGAGGAGTAAGTGGCAGCGTGTTCAGTTAGGAAGGCTGAATGATCGAGACGCAGATCAAGCCATCCATTTATGAACGAAGGTGTATATAAGCCTTTCTGGAATTTCACAACAATTGCAATGCTAACCGAATGTGCGGCTTTATTTGCTGCCATTTGTAAAATAGCTCTGCTTAAATAGACCCTGCAGCGTCTCCTCAGCTTTTCCAGAATTTATTCAGCTAGTCACGTGGCCGAACTCTTGGAAAGAAAGGCGGTTTGAGAAATGAGCCTTTTAAAACACGCTCCGATCCACCGCGGAGATAAACTGAAGTATCGCCGTGTCATTTAAGATGATTGACATCGCGATCCAAAATCTGGAAGTCAGTTTTACTAAAATCCAGGGGATATACGTCAAAGCAAAGTTGGCTTGGATCGGAATATCACTCACTGGACTCAGGGCTAGTTCGAAGTTCGCTAGTTCGCAGCCAGGCAACTTTGGGAAAATATTAGTGACATATAATGGGGTTTTGACAGGAGTCTTCATACTTTTCATTACCGAACCAAATTCCTTATTTGCAGCTAAAAGCGGTTTTCTGTAAAGGGTTCACAAGGGTGTTTACACCAGTAATATTATTTCTAAACGCTGTCTTGATTAACACTGGGAATAATAATCAGTTGCATGCAAATGACCACTGGTCCATCTGCAGATTAAATGTGGACTCCTTTCTGGAATTTTTTTCCACGTGCAAGTGCTGTGAGGGTAGTTCTCAGCTTTCTAATAAATCTCTTGATGCTGCCCCGGCAATAAAAATAAACAGGCAAGGAAACAAATCATAACGTTTCTATTGATTCAAAATACAAGTGACATATATCACCCCCAATTCACGTTTAAGACAACGTCCCCAGTAATTAATGCCCCTCCGTGGTCCTTTAATCAGTAGAAACATCTATATTCATTAAATTCCCTTCTCAAAATAGCACTTATTTTGAGGCATTAGGACACATGTGCACTAGATGCGGTTAGGAGACACCCATATTTTTAATTTTTTTAAAAAACAACAACACCGCAATTATGTAGAAGGATGTTTCACTAGAATTGGTGGAACCTAAGTACAGTGGTACCTCGGGTTAAGTACTTAATTCGTTCCGGAAGTCCGTTCTTAACCTGAAACTGTTCTTAACCTGAAGCACCACTTTAGCTAATGGGGCCTCCTGCTGCTAGGTTGGCAGGCGCTGGGACCGAACAACGGGAGTGCACCCCCTGTGGGGATTTGAACCGCCGACCATGCGATCGGCAAGTCCTAGGCGCTGAGGTTTGAATCTGTTAGGACCAACCAAAACGTCACGACATGGTGAGCTATAGAGAAAGCGGCTCACTTGAACTCAGGAGGTTGTATCCAATGTTAAAGGTAAAGGGACCCCTGACCATTAGGTCCAGTCGTGACCGACTTTAGGGTTGTGGCGCTCATATCGCTTTACAGGCCGAGGGAGCCAGCGTACAGCTTCCGGGTCATGTGGCCAGCATGACTAAGCCGCTTCTGGCGAACCAGAGCAGCGCACGGAAACGTCGTTTACCTTCCCGCGGGAGCGATACCTATTTATCTACTTGCACTTTGACGTGCTTTTGAACTGCTAGGTTGGCAGGAGCAGGGACCGAGCAAGGGGAGCTCACCCCGCCGCGGGGATTCGAACCATGGCTAACCTGAGTTTATTTCAGTGGGTCTGCTCTGTGTCGAAGTTACTTGACTTCCACTCAGGCACAGAATATGGGTGCCAAAGTGCCCCCCCCCCGCTGGATCCCATCCAGAAGTGTGTTTCGAAATGGTGGGGGCGGGGAACTGATATCACCCATCCTGAGCACATTCCTTGGAAGTTAAGTCCCACTGGTGGCACTGACAGGGGCCTGTGTTCAGGTCGGAGTCAACCTCAATCGCCTAGTCCAGACTTCCAGTGCTAACCCCCACCCCACCCCCTTTGCCCTCGCCCGTCTCTCTGCTGTGTGCACGGTCTCTAGCTTGCCAGCTGCCTTCTATTCTTTTCTGTCCTGGAAAGTCCGTGGAGCTAAGCTGGGCCGCTGGGGATTTTTGGCACGGGCTAGGAGATTGCAGGAGGGAAGGGCCCGGCACATTCGAGCAAATGGGGAGAAAATAACAAGAGAAAATAAATGCCAAGTCATTTAGCACAATAGTTGTTTTTTTAATTTTTTTAAAATCATCTTGGAAGGAAGGCTGCCTTTGCCAAAGACTCTTTGAACTGCGTTCATTTGGGCTGTGCCAGAGAGCTTCAGTCAAAGCTGAAAGGGCTGGATGTGTAAATACTTGTAACCCTTCCTATAAAGTTATTTACGTAGGCGGAGCGGGGGGAGGAAAGAGTCTAATTGCGCGAGCGCGTATTTAAATCCTCCAAGTGAATGATTTATTTCTAAGCGGGGCTTCTTCGCTAATGAGGAATGCGAGGCATTTTATTTGTTTCCATTTTCCGCGCAGAGGTAAAACTTTCCCTAGGCTGCACCACTTCAGGTTGCAGATGGGGTTTGTTTTGTTTTATTCCCGCACTCTTTTGAATGCATGCTTGAAGAATGCCTCCTCCCCGGTGTGGTAGAAGACAAACCTTAGCTGTTAGATTTTAGCGTTCCATTCTGCAGAACGCTACCACGCAAGACCACGTTACGCGCCGCTCCAGCCTTCGCGCTTATACAGTGGTACCTCGGGTTACATACGCTTCAGGTTACAGACTCCACTAACCCAGAAGTAGTACCTCGGGTTAAGACCTTTGCTTCAGGATGAGAACAGAAATCGTGCTCCAGCTGCACGGCAGCAGCAGGAGGCCCCATTAGCTAAAGTGGTGCTTCAGGTTAAGAACAGTTCCAGGTTAAGAACGGACCTCTGGAACGAATTAAGTACTTAACCCGAGGTACCACTGTACTAGGAAGCAAGTTCCACTGTCATATGTTGAATTATTAGCACGGTGCCCACCCAGGTGCATAGGAACCAACTCCTAGGGGCTGAGGTACCTTCGGGGCCCCCAAGAAATATTTGAGGGTGGCCGCCCCCAAAGTTGATGGAAGTCGCCATTCAAATAGGGCGCGAGCGTCTTGTGATCGATGATGCGGGGCGGGGCTTACCTGCCCCTCCCCCATATTTTATTCAAGTTGGCACCTCTGCCCGGGTGTACTCTCAATCAGGGTGGTAAAAAGATGGATTCCATCACCTCCTCATCCGTCCTTTCAGCCAATCATTGGGGCCTCGTCACGTGGGGATTCCGTCCTGGACTCCTGTGGGCATGCAGTGGTGGTGATTAATGAGCGCAGAGAGGACCATTGTCTAGTGCTTTGGGTGGGGCAAAGCCATCGGTGCCAAGATGCCTTTGATCGGGGCACCACAACACCACTTAATGTCAGGAGATGGAAATCCACCCATCCGGTCCCAATCCGGATCAACTACGTCAGGCATGTCCAAAGTCCGTTTCGGGGGCCTAATCCGGCCCGCTGGTCGGTTTAATCCGGCCCCTGTGGCAGTTTATTTGCTGGGGTAAAATCCTTTAAAAAACCCTCAACAACTTTGGTTGGCCATTCACTTCATCAAATCTGACCCTCTGTGAAAAAAGTTTGGACACCACTGAGGTACATAGACTAGGCAAAACTCTCTCTTTTTTGCCAATTATTTTTTATTGATTTTCCATTTTTTAACCCAGTTATACAAATTATACATTTCCCCCCCAAAATTAATACAATTAATGCAAAACAGAGTCAGCTTGCTATACGAACCAAAAGAGCTCCGGATCCCAGATCCATTCATTAAAAACCCTGCCGTGCTGGTCTGTGGTGTGGCAGAAGGAGAAGAAGAGGCTACAGTACTGTGCAGAGAAGAAATAAAGGCTACTGCCTTGGGCAGAGTTAGGCTACTTCACTGGTCTTCCGCGCTTCCTGCTACAACTAATTTCTTTTCTAGAGCGCTACGCTAGAACGTTGTGGCAGAACTACCCTTCTGACCCTTGGAAGCAGCGGTGCCAACTTGAATAAAATATTGGGGGGGGGGGGTCCCTCAGGTAAGCCCCGCCCCACATAATCAATCACATGACATGGGGCGCACACAGCATTTGAATGGCAGTGTCCATCAACTTTTGGGGAGAGGAGAACCCCTCAAATATTTTAGGGGGGGCAAAGGGACCTCGGCCCTTGCGAGTTGGCTTCTGTGCTTGGAAAGCAGATTTATTGTGGCACACAAAATTTATGCCACAATAAACCGGTTCAGGCTGCTTTTTCTTATATACAGCAGTCCATGATTAGGGTGGCAGTTGCAGTCGCCTCATCCAAACCACACTGGCAGAAACATTGCAGCTTGAGAAAAGGAAGCCCCCGACGTCTTTCACCAGGCTCCGTTTTGCCTTCCAAGGCGCAGAAACCAGCCTTCTTCCAAAAACCAAACAACCTCCCCTAACCACACACAGCACAATGGTTTAAAAAATAAATAAATCAAGAAGGTTCTGGCTTGGAATGGCAAACCTTTGCCAGCAACAACACCAGGCCAGGCGCACTCTTGGAAAGAGTCTCCTCCTCGCGCAATCCCAGAGCTCCGGAGCCTGAAACCGAACAATAGCGCGCAAGAGTGCGGGGTTGGGGGGGTATATTCGCTCTTTCCACTCTCGCTTCACTGCGTGGCCCGAGACGAGTTGGCGGAGCCTCTTTGTGCGACCACGTGGCAGGCACTGCGCTCATTCATTAACCCAGCGCCGCCACTGGAAAGGCGCGAGAGCTTGGCCAGGTCTCCGCTACTTTGGGGGCCTCAGCTACTTTCATCAGGAGAGAGACTGAATGGTAAGTTGATCGCCAGCAAGAAACAAATCTCTTCTTTGGTTATTACCAAGGGAAGTCGCGTTTCCCAGTGGGGAAGGAAGGAGGGCTGTGTGTTCTTCCTTACTGCTGGGAGCAGGGCAGTCGCGGTGAGACAGGAGGGCCAACGGGGCGGATTAAAAAAAAAATTTTTTTTTTAGTTCTATGAAGAGTTCATCAATCACTCCGTGTGTGCGCTTCTCACTCGACAGCAGCCCCTCCTCCTCCCCCCGCTCGCGTCCGGGGCCAGATGGGATTCAGCCAGAAATCAAGGCCAGGAAGAGCAAGGGGGAAACGGACGCGCCGTCTAATATGCACCTACTAATCTCTTGACTGGGACGCGGGTGGCTGTGGGTTAAACCACAGAGCCTAAGACTTGCCGATCAGAAGGTCGGTGGTTCGAATCCCCCGATGGGGTGAGCGCCCGTTGTTTGGTCCCAGCTCCTGCCCACCTAGCACGTCAAAGTGCAAGTAGATAAATAGGTACCACTGCGGCGGGAAGGTAAACGGCGTTTCCGTGCGCTGCTCTGGTTCGCCAGAAGCGGCTTGGTCATGCTGGCCACATGACCCGGAAGCTGCACGCCGGCTCCCTCGGCCAATAAAGCGAGATGAGCGCTGCAACCCCAGAGTCGGTCACGACTGGACCTATTGGTCAGGGGTCCCTTTACCTTTAATCTCTTGACTCCTGGGCTGCCAGCAGGGAGCAGCGAAGGTGCAACCGGATTCTTCTGCTAACACAGTAAGATGTAAGCGGGGCGGGATGGTGGGTGGTTTTGAAAAAAGGGGAGAAATCTCAGACTTAGTCAAGCCACCCAGGGAACTTTCCACCACTGTAAACTGCAAACCCGGGACCGGACAGCTTCTCAGGACTTGCTGAGTAGGGAGAAAACATACTGAACGTAACCTCCAAGGAGATCTCTTCCTTGGACACACAACCTGTGCGTGTGTGGCCATGGACATAGTCAGGATTCTTGTTCGGGGTTGTGGGGTGCAGCTTGGCTATGCCCATGCATGTGGCATAGCCCGCTTGGTTTCGGCAAAGGTCTGGATTTTCATGAAGAGTTGGGCTTCCCGAAACCATCGTGAGGCTCACCAGACTAAGAGGAGGAAGTGGCTTGGCTGTTCTACCCCACAGCCTACAGTCCGCAGGCCAACAGGAGAACCAACAGTTCTGGTGAACATGAGAGTTGCAGTACCTTGGTTCGTACACTGGGAGCGCTAGAGACTCTGCCCTCCTTTCCTGCCTCTTCCTTTCCCAAAGTTAGAACTCTCAGCTGAATAAAGGATTTATTGGTTTCATGATCCACACTTCCATCTTTTCTAGGAAGAATGTGGTTTCAGGGTACTTCTGTTTGGTATAAAAAGGCACATCTGGCTCCACTAAGCCCCGAAGAAGAAACACCCTAAGCTTTGTCACCACCCGATTTACTCCAAATACCTCTTTCTTACACATATAATTATTGATTAACTTGCCCCACCTTTCTTCCAGGGAGATCAAGGCAGTGTGTGTGGTTCTTCCCCTCCCTCCATTTTATCCTCACAACAACCGTATGAGGTAGGGTAGACTCAAGGTCATCCACTGAACTTTATGGATGAGCAGGGATTTTTGAGCACTGGCGCTGTGGGTTAAACCACAGAGCCTAGGACTTGCCAATCAGAAGGTCGGCGGTTCAAATCCCCGCGACGGGGTGAGCTCCCGTTGTTTAGTCCCAGTTCCTGCCAACCTAGCAGTTCGAAAGCACGTCAAAGTGCAAGTAGATAAATAGGTACCACTGCGGCGGGAAGGTAAACGGCGTTTCCGTGCGCTGCTCTGGTTCGCCAGAAGCGGCTTAGTCATGCTGGCCACATGACCCAGAAACTGTACGCCGGCTCCCTCGGCCAATAAAGCGAGATGAGCGCCACAACCCCAGAGTCGGTCACGGCTGGAGTTCATGGTCAGGGGTCCCTTTACCTATACCTTTACTCTCAAGTCCTAGTCTGTCCCTCTAACCACTATACCACTCCTCCCTTAAATCCTAATACCACACGAAGTACAGCTTCAACTAATAGTTGATATGAAATGTAGTGTCATTTCAAGTCTGAAAGGCTTTCTCCCCATTCAAGGATTTCCAATACATGTCAACAAAATCCACGTGCGAAGAAACAAAATAAAAATAGGCTTTTTGCCTATCATTGATTAAAATGCCTATGAATATGCTTTTTCCAGAGAGACGTGACATAAATTTTGCCCGCTCACCTTTCCAAAAAGTTGTATCACTTTAGGTGTTCAGCCCAACCCACAGCCTCCCACCATATGAAAAATAAACAAATACAGAACTATTCTAAATGTTTGGCAGCATCACAATCCCTAAACCTTATTCCATTAAACCCCGCTAACAGAAATTGGGAATTAAGAAGAAAATATTAACCATGACCTTTCCTTCTAATTTACATTGTAAGTTATCTCGCATTTCCTTTTGCATTTCAAAAATGGAGTTTTGAATAATGAAGCCTTACACACACAAATCTTGGCGTGAGTCCCAATGAATACAAGTAGACAGGCATAGGATAACATTTTAGGTTGCAGTCCTAGGCAGAATTGCTAGGGAGCAGTGGCGTAGCGTGGGGGGTGCAGGGGGGGCCAGCCGCACCGGGCGCAACATCTGGGGTTAGGGCAAATCCACAGGTTAGGGGGCACAAATCCACAGGTTAGGGGGCGCAAATCCACAGGTTAGGGGGCGCAAATTACTTGCCTTGCCCCGGGTGCTGACAACCCACGCTACGCCACTGCTAGGGAGTAAGAACCATTGAACTGAGTGAGATTTCCTTCTAGGGAAACATGCTTCTAACGTTGCAGTCTTCTAATAAGTCAATGGTCGAATGGAAATATAATGGAATGCAGTTAACTAACAGATTTGTTGGTTAAAAAGGCACTTGGTTAATAGGCCTGTTCCTTTTCTTGTTGCCCATCCAAACTGTACAGGGATAAGGGGAATGTATGTTACTGAAGTCCTTAATTTGCTGCACCAGCATGTGTGTGCTTATGGTGGGGTTTGCCAACTGCTGACTCAGTATAATGGGTGCCAAATGTGTCATTATAACAACAGCATATGAACTGATAGAACACATGCTCAGAACTGGAGCATTAGCATTACTAAAGATTTCTCTGAACTCTGAAACACTCAGGATTTTGAAAAGGAGGGAAGGAAGAGATCTTAAGTCACGTGTTTTTTTAACACACACACTTTTTTAATGAAAACACCTATCTTCTCAGACATGTTTTTAAGGAGGATGTGTACGAAGTTCTGCAAAATCAGACATGGGTCATGATCCTGAACATGTTTACACAGCCGTCCTACTGAGCTGAGTGAGACTTCCCAATAAGCCTGAAAAATAATCATTTTATGAAATCAGCTTTATGTCCTGAGGCATGGTTGGCTGTGAGTCCTGTAAGGTCTGCTCCCTGCCTTGCTGGCCTTTTTCCCTGGGAGGGTGGAGCCCTGACTGACTCCAGCTACAAAGCTGAAGCTACTGACATGGCCAGAAACCATATTGGCTGTGAGTCCTGGAAGACCTGCTCTCTGCCTTGCTGGCCTTTTCCCACCTTCCTGGGAAGGTGGGGCCCTGACTGACTCCAACTACAAAAGCTGCTGAACAGACTTGTGTTGTGGCATTGTTTACGGTGCATTGTCGAGTTTTATTGTTATTGTTATTAATATTAATGCTTGTGTCTTTATTTTTAGATCTTCTTATAATATATGTGGAAAATGTTTCAATTTGGTTGTATGGAAATATTTGCAAATAAATAAAATGCATTAAAAAGTGGCTTAGTTTTAATTGATGTAGCAAACATTTCCTCCTATTTCTGACATCCTTTTAAGTTTTCACAATGATGCCTAAAAACAACAGGTTCCCAAAGATGCCATTCAGATTCCCATGAAGCTGATGCTAGAGAAACACTAGTAAAATTTCAAAAGGCCACGGTAGGGTAAATTTTAGTAGGACCAACATTCATGTTTCAAGGAAATGAGCAAATTTTTGAATTATCCAGAATGAATCAAGCCTAAGACCAATGATTCGCATAAAGGTTTTGCTTTATTTATATTATAGGGGCATATACTTCAGTCTGCAGCCACATTGGAATGTGAGGTGCCCAAAGCGGTTTAAATAATAAACCAGTAAAGCAACCAAGACAACAATAGGAGCGCTCTCTCTCTCTCTCTCTCTCTCTCTCTCTCTCTCTCTCTCTCTCTCTCTCCCCAAATCAATTAAATACAAAAGGCTATTTTTGCACACCACCACAATCTCCAAGTGGTGTGAAATTCCAGGGTTCACGTTTCCTTTTGGGAATGAGGCACAACAGAGACTGTGGTGTCTTTATGATATATGGTTTACTTACACATAAATACAACCTGAGCCTATGATGGAAGGATTCACAGCATTAACAGCCCAAAGATTGTCCTGCTTCTCCCAGAGCTGGCAGCCTTGGATTCAAGCAGAAATCACCCATGGCTCTCTATCTGCCTTTCCAGCCTGAAGCTCCCCCACATCACAGCAAGCTCTGCCCTCAAACTAAGAGCTGCAGGAGGAACCCCCACTCATTTTCCACCTGCCCCAGAGCCCCATTTCCTTTGTTCTCTTAATGACTCATCTCCCAGGTGATCGCCTGAATGCGGGAAGCTATCTGGCTTGATTAGCTTCTAACATTTACTGGATCCAGAAGTTTAGAGGGGTCAGGCACCGCTGAACTTCTAACACAATTATAAATATTTAAAGCTGAAATCCTATACACTCTTATGCACTTTTTTGGTAAGTCCCAGTGAATAAAATTTACTCCTGGGAAGATATTTAAAGGATTTATGCAACAGCAGTAAACATACACACATTCCTACCTGCTTCTTGGAATCTTCTGTCAGTCTCATGAATGGTAGTGGGAACTGCCACACCTTTCCATATTGTCACAAGTGTGGGTCCCCCTGATTGTATCATATACTGTCTGTCTCCTACTGCAGCCCTCCTCCACAATATCAGGCAGTGCCAGATTTATGTATAAGCTAAACAAGCTAAACAAGCTATTCTTGGGAGAAAAGAAATGACAAAACTAGACAGCATCTTAAAAAGAAGAGACATCACCTTGCCAACAAACGCCCGTATAGTTAAAGTTATGGTTTTCCCAGTAGTGATGTATGGAAGTGAGAGCTGGACCATAAAGAAGGCTAATCGCCGAAGAATTGATGCTTTTGAATTATGGTGCTGGAGGAGACTCTTGAGAGTCCCATGGACTGCAAGAAGATCAATCTGATCCATTCTTAAGGAAATCAGCTCTGAGTGCTCACTGGAAGGACAGATCCTGCAGCTGAGACTCCAATACTTTGGCCACCTCATGAGAAGAGAAGACTCCCTGGAAAAGACCCTGATGTTGGGAAAGATGAGGGGCACAAGGAGAAGGGGGTGACAGAGGACGAGATGGTTGGACAGTGTTCTCGAAGCTACCAGCATGAGTTTGACCAAACTGCGGGAGGCAGTGGAAGACAGGAGTGCCTGGCGTGCTCTGGTCCATGGGGTCACGAAGAGTCGGACACGACTAAATGACTAAACAACAACAAAACAAGCTATAGCTTAGGGCCCCAATCTCTTGGGGGCTCCGAAAAAAATTAAAGGGCTGGCCCAATACATTCTGGCACCTGCTGAGGTGAACCACAAAATGGTGCCCAGCGAAGAAGGGGTGAGTGAAGATCTACATCAGGAACAAGGGGTGGAGGTGGAGAAAGATCTGCATTGGGACCTGCTTCTCCTGTGGACCCTGCTGCCTGAGGCAGGCGCCTCACCTGGCCTCATGGGTGGGCAGGCTCTGGATGTGCCTTTGCACTTTCAGGATGCAAACCTATGCAAAGGCCGCCGAATGCAATGGGGTCTTCTTCTAAGTAAACTTGTGAAGGATCAGACTGAGCACTGGACTGCACAATGGAGAAACTGTCTTTTTGTAGAAGGACACTCACACTGGTGACTCAGATGTTGTGCACAATGCAGCTGTTGTTACTGAAATTATGTTTTGTTTTGGAAACTTACTTTCCCACACTTTTTATAGGACAAAAAAAGGCTTTCCACCCTATCTAGCCCCATCTCCTTTTTCTAGTTCCATATTAGTTAGTTCTCTATTATTATATTAGTTCTCTATTATGATATAGAGGCTGGATAGCTCAGTTGGTTAGAGCATGGTGCTGATAATACCAAGGTTGCAGGTTTGATCCCCATATGGGACAACTGCATTGGACTACATGATCCTCAGGGTCCCTTCCAACACTACAATTCTATTATTCTATTCCCCCCCCAATAAATTTTTATTTGATTTTCAGAAATATACACATACAACAAAATCAGTTCTAAATCCAAGTGTCAAGACTTGGGTCCTTTTGAATCTATTTTCAGCTGCATATCACTGCTTCTCCAAGTTTTTGTCTTTCTAAGTTTTCCATACATTCTGTTCATTACAAGTGTATTTAAAATCCAGCTAATGTTTTAATAGAGGGACGCGGCTGGCACTGTGGGTAAAAGCCTCAGTGCCTAGGACTTGCCGATCGAAAGGTCGGCGGTTCGAATCCCCACGGCAGGGTGCGCTCCCATTGCTCGGTCCCAGCGTCTGCCAACCTAGCAGTTCGAAAGCACCCCCGGGTGCAAGTAGATAAATAGGGACCGCTTACTGGCGGGAAGGTAAACGGCGTTTCCGTGTGCGGCTCTGGCTCTCCAGATGCAGCTTTGTCATGCTGGCCACGTGACCCGGAAGTGTCTCCGGACAGCGCTGGCCCCTGGCCTCTTAAGTGAGATGGGCGCACAACCCCAGAGTCTGTCAAGACTGGCCCGTACGGGCAGGGGTACCTTTACCTTTACTTAATGTTTTAAATGCTTACAGTGATCTTGTATACAGTGGTACCTCGGGTTAAGAACTTACGGTAACTCGTTCTGGAGGTCCGTTCTTAACCTGAAACTGTTCTTAACCCAAGGTACCACTTTAGCTAATGGGGCCTCCCTCTGCTGCCGCGCCACCGCCACCCAATTTCTGTTCTCATCCTGAAGCAAAGTTCTTAACCCGAGGTATTATTTCTGGGTTAGCGGAGTCTGTAACCTGAAGCGTCTGTAACCCGAGGTACCACTGTATAAATTAGAAACTTTTCCCATTCTTTTTTAAAGTTCTTGTCTCCTTGATTTCTGAGCTTCACAGTTAATTTTGCTATTTTGGCATAGTCCATCAACTTGATTTGCCCTTTCATCTCTGGACTAGTAGCATCCGTGTGGCTGAATTCTATTATTCTACATCAATTGTGTCAAAGGACACATACTTCCTCTTCCTTCAAACCATATAGGATATTTTTAGAAGTTCCTATGTATGTGTGCCTTACTGAGGCCTTGCTTTATCACTCCAGAGAAAATCCGAACAAATGGCAACTTCCCTCACAGTAGGGCTTGCTGACCATTTGGTGAACCATTTGTCCTCCACCTTTTCTGTTTCTTTTAAAAATTCAATCCACGTGCTTCATCATTCCTTCTTCAGAGTATATCAGCTTCCTGTATTTAAGAGAAAATAAATGTTAGCTTTCTATCAGCCCCCATCAAATTTATACCACAACATCGTTAAGGAAGACAGCTTAATTTCTGAGCTATATGTATCCCTGGTGAGATATACACAGTTTTTAACCTACATACCAAGCTCAGTTTTTAAAATACAAATGTTCTTCAATTCCACATTTAACACTGTTCAAATTAGAGTACACTTCAGTCCTACCAGATTGCAATGCAGTGCCATTGTTGCTGGTGGCCTGGGGGGGGGGGGGTAAAGAATCCAGTAAAACAATAAAAGCATTATATATATGTACACAAACACATAACACACACACACACACACACACACACACTATAGCAACGTCCACCATCAACCATTTGGTGTGTGGTTTAGGATATGTCATTTTCTTTGCCTAAAATATGTCAGAAGTGACTTCCGGCCACATTACTGTTCCCCTATGAACCATAAAGACCACAGAAAGTTGTAATAAAGCCTTCCTCTTTATAATTACAGCCAACTGTTTTATATTCTCCCAAAGCATTATTATTTTTCCTTGTTCTTTTTTAAAGCCTCATGAAGCCTCACTAGAAATATTGCGCAGGATGTGAAAACTATCATTTGGATGCTTTTGTTTTAGCCTGGACTTTCTAGGATTTGTGGGATGTAATCCACTGGGAGCAGTCAAATACAACATTCCTTGTTTTACTAGAGTGGAACATGAAAGGGGATGTTTCGTCCAGCCAGTTGAAGAAGAAGAAGAGTTTGGATTTGATATCCCGCCTTTCATTCCCCTTCAGGAGTCTCAAAGCGGCTAACATTCTCCTTTCCCTTCCTCCCCCACAACAAACACTCTGTGAGGTGAGTGGGGCTGAGAGACTTCAAAGAAGTGTGACTGGCCCAAGGTCACCCAGCAGCTGCATGTGGAGGAGCAGAGACGCGAACCCGGTTCCCCAGATTACGAGACTACTGCTCTTAACCACTACACCACACTGGCTTCCTGTTTTCTCCTGGGCTGGAGCATCCTTCCTTATGCATGTGATAGAAGGTGGGTGTGACCTAACCTGTCCAGGTAACAAAAGGACGAGTCACGCAGCACACCTCCCTCTTTTTCACTTCCTTTTTCATTTGACCAGTTTCTAGCTAGGACTGCTCTGCTTTCAGCTAGCAGAAGCACTGGGATTATTCCCCCATTTGGGGTAGATCCTCATGTACATATTTGTAAGTCTGCCTTCAGGGATCACACTGAGGTAAACTTCTTTTATTGACCTTGAATGAAATTATGGTGTCTTTATTCTTTTAAGAGGGATTCAAGGGAACTTACCAGGAATGTACAATTCAGTCTGAGACAGATTGAATTGTATAATAGTGAGAGGCTCACACGAGCCTGCAACCACATATCTGCTGTGTATATATAAAGGGGAATGTAAACTTTGCTAAGTAAAGGAACTTGCTAGCTCAAGTTAGGAAGGATATTAATAAACAATATATCCTCTCCTGGCACCCTGAACATTCCCACAGGATTCAGCTTCAGAAATTCAGCTTCAGAAATTCTTTTCACTGTAAGAATGAATGAAAACAATCTGTTCCAGCATCCTATTCTTACAGTGGACAATCAGATACCAGTGTGGCATAATGTTTAGAGTGCTGGACTGTGGTCTGTGAGATCACAGCACTCAATCTACGGTAATCTATCTCATAGGGCTATTGTGGCGATTAAATAAGAAGGGGGAAGAACAGAACCACGTATGTCACACTGAGCTCCTAGGAGAAAAAAGTGAGATATATAACTGCAATACAGTACATGAATAAATAAGAAGCCTGCAAATAGGACATGAATGCAATTGAACTATTGCCAGGATTCAGCCCCCAAACTGTACAAACCTCAACAGAATGGCTTAGAAAAGGCATAGACTGGATTGCCAGCATTTAAAAAATGCTCCAGGTGAAGAGTTTGTCTTCCTCACTAATGAGTCACAAAGCAGTCAAGGATTCTATAGTAGGGCATTGTTTTCAAAGAGAGTTGAACCCTGGTGTCCATATCCCTACAATTAGGCAATGGTAACAGGCAACGCTATAAAGTAGTAAGAATGGGCAGCTTGAAAAATGAGATACCATCTTTATTTTTCAGTGTTTTAGTCATATTTATGTCCCTCATCCTCAAATGAACAACTCAGTGAGAGACAAGGTCATCCAGTGAATTTCATAGCACAAGTAGGAATATGGACACAGATTTCACCTACTACTTTGACTAGGGACATGGGTGGCGCTGTGGTCTAAACCACTGAGCTTCTTGGGCTTGCTGATCAGAAGCTCAGCGGTTTGAATCCCTGCGTTGGAATGAGCTCCCATTGCTCTGTCCCAGCTTCTGCCAACCTAGCAGCACACCAGTGCAAGTAGATAAATAGGTATCACTGCAGTGGGAAAGTAAATGGCGTTTCTGTGCGCTCTGGTTTCTGTCACGGTGTTCTGTTGTGCCTGAAGCCCTTTAGTCATGCTGGCCACACAACCTGGAAAAGCTGTCTGTGGACAAACTCTGGCTCCCTTGGCCTGAAAACGAGATGAGTGCTGCAAACCCACAGTCACCTTTGACTGGACTTAACCATCCAGGGGTCCTTTACCTCTCTTTTTATAGGACTAATGGCTTATCTTCCAATATATGTACAGCACTTAGAAGTGTTTACATGCTTTGTATGCATTTTAAAATAAATAATAATAATGTACCCCCACACTAAGTTACAAATATGATATGTGTGTGTGTCCCTTTGAACAATTTGAACGATAAATTAGTTAAGCTAGTTAAGTCAGGTAGCTTATATCTTCTTAGCTTAAAATCACAGAATTGTAGAGTTGGAAGCAAGGACAGTCCACCCATGAGAGACAATGTGAGGTGACCGTCAAAGGCAGCAGGATCCCCAGGGGCAGCAGATCTCAATGTAGATCCTTATTCCTCCCTTGTTTCCAATGTCAATTTTTGCTCACCCCTTCTTCGCTGGTGGGGAGGGATATGGCATTTTGTGGTTTGCCACAGGTGCCAAACTACATTGGGCCGGCTCTGGCTGGAAGGGACACGAAGGGACCCAACTTGCTAATGCTATTTATGCTTGCTCAGAAATAAGTCCCATGGAGTTCAGTGAGGTTTACTTGCATATAAGTGTACTTGGCACTGTAACCCATAGTGGGATTACTACTGAGTGGGATCACATTGTAAAGCTGCAATCCATGCACATTTACCTATAAGTAAGCCCAGTGAGGCTTCAGCTCAATAATCACTCACCTGGGAGTAAACTCCACTGAACAAAACAGGGTTCAGTTTTAAGCAGACATGGGTGCAAATGAGCTGTGGGAAGTTTTAAGCAAACATGAATTAGATTGAAACGAAATAAAATGAATAAAATAAAATAAAGAAATAAAGAAATTCCTTCCAGTAGCACCTTAGAGACCAACTAAGTCAATTTCTGAAATTCTTTTGATATCAGGAATCACAAGACAGAGAAACCAGTAGGAGAACACTTCAATCTCCCAGGACTTTCTATACAAGATCTCAAAGTAGCTGAATTTCAGAAATAGACTGGAAAGAGAAGTTGCTGAGTTGCAACTTATTACCAAACTTAAAACCATGGAGAGACATGGTCTGAATAGCGACATTGGATTCTTATCTCATTATACATGATAAAGCTATTTTTAGCCATCTCACCCATTGCCTTTTTCCTGTAAGACCAATTGCAGTTGTATTGTCAACAGGTTTACCACACCTATCAGCCAATCACCCATTCCCACCACCCTTCTGAGTAATACCCCTCCCCACCCTCTCACTATACTGTATATATAAGTCTGGTGACTTCTGTTTCAGTGTATCTGAAGAAGTGTGCATGCACACGAAAGCTCATACCTATAACTAACTTAGTTGGTCTGAAGGTGCTACAGGAAGAATTATTTATTTATTTATTTATTTATTTATTTATTTATTTATTTATTTATTTATTTATTTTCGACTACAGCAGACCAACACGGCTACCTACCTGTAACATGCATTAGATTGGGACCATCCAGGTTTTCCTTACACAGTTTCTTGAATTTATGGTGCAACCTCTTTCATCTGGTTTTTAACTTAACATTCGCCAGAGTAGACCTACTGAAATCAATGAACTTGTCTATTTCAGTAGGTCTACTCTGAGTATAATTTAGTTGTATGTCACCCCCATATGTTTAAACCTACAGCTTTTTAATCACACAAGCCACACTGTTGAGTTTTGTGACTTCTTAAACTACGAACATGAATTTAGCCTCAAAGCAGAATGTTACTACAGTGGCACCTCGGGTTAAGTACTTAATTCATTCTGGAGGTCCGTTCTTAACCTGAAACTGTTCTTAACCTGAAGCACCACTTTAGCTAATGGGGCCTCCTGCTGCTGCTGCACCGCAGGAGCACAATTTCTCTTCTTATCCTGAAGCAAAGTTCTTAACCTGAAGCACTATTTCTGGGTTAGCGGAGTCTGTAACCTGAAGCATATGCAACCTGAAGCGTATTTAACCCGAGGTACCACTGTATTATAGATTGTGAAAAGTTTTCTATTAGTTTGTGTCATTAGGAACTACAATGGACATTGGAGGATAGTCCATTAGAGTGAATGGGACACTCCCATCAAGCTCATTCTGCCCTCAGACAGCCTCCACCTGGCTGCCATCATACTTACAACATGTCCAAAGTGTGGCCCTGGCTGTCAGCTTCGTCCTCCTTAGTCTCAGTGTTGTCCCCTGTAGAACTCATGAAAAGAGGAGGATGGGGGCCAGCCTAGAGTTAGTAGGCTCTGTTTGATATTGGCTCTCTGTCTTCACCTGCTGTTGGGCTCTCTGTCTTCTGCCCTACCAGTCCCAATGGGTATCAGTCACCATGGCAATAGAATCCAGTGTGGTTTCGCCTAGCCTCTACCAGCATTCGATATGGAGTTTCCCCCAACATGAATGGTTGTTTCTAGACTCATTTTGCAGCATTGCTCGCATTTTCACCCACCTTGCTCTGCAAGGCTGGACCAAGGCATTTTGTGCCTCATGTGGAGGAACAAATTTGGCCCGCCACAAGATGCAAGGGACCCAAGAGTGGTTGAGTTATTTTGCCACTGGAGGTGGAAAATCCCAGAAGTCCTCGGGCAGTACAAGTACAATAAAGGTAAAGGTACCCCTGCCCGTACGGGCCAGTCTTGACAGACTCTAGGGTTGTGCGCCCATCTCACTTAAGAGGCTGGGGGCCAGCGCTGTCTGGAGACACTTCCAGGTCACGTGGCCAGCGTGACAAAGATGCATCTGGTGAGCCTGCGCAGCACACGGAAATGCCGTTTACCTTCCCGCCAGTAAGCGGTCCCTATTTATCTACTTGCACCCGAGGGTGCTTTCAAACTGCTAGGTTGGCAGGTGCTGGGACCAAGCAACGGGAGCACACCCCGCTGCGGGGATTCGAACCACTGACCTTTCGATTGGCAAGCCCTAGGCGCTGAGGCTTTTTACCCACAGGGCCACCCGCGTCCCACACAAGTACAATAGGAAGAGAATTAAACAACTAGCAATTTGCTTCCCTTTCATGACACCCAGCATCAGCTGCCTGAGGCAGCATCACCTTCCTGATGGTAGGGCCGGACTTGCAACAAGGATGGAGGCTACCTTTCTGTAAATAGGAAGGGTCCTTTGCGGAGCCAAGTCTTCTTCAATACACGCTGCAAGCGACTTCTCTACCTAAGTGCTCTCTATCATGCGGCCTTTTGTTTCTTTTACTTCCACGACAGCTGGAATATAGTTCTTTGGAAAACAATCCCCCTCGGCACTAGAATGACATCAGTGCCTGAAATGACAGAAGAGTTTTGCAAAACTTCAGACCACAGTCGTAAAACCCCTTCATTCAACTGGGCCTACTGGGAATGCTTTAGAAGTAAATGGCATCACACCTGAAGCTATGGACCCTACTTATAAACAAGCTGGTGGGTGCACACATTATATTGACTTTTTGGCATAATCATATTATTCAGAAGTATTTCCCAACCCAGCTCAATGGGCTGCACTCTTTAGTAGGAAGCTGGTGTAGCTTAGTGGCTAAGAGTCTGAGCAGCAGTTCAATAAATCATTGGTTCAGATCTCATGTTTGCTATCATGGGTGTACCCAGGGGGGGGCGAGCTGCCCCCCATCAAGTAAATAAATAAAAACACTTAACTAAAAGTAATAATAATTATAATATTTGAAACTGAAATGCTCGCTGAGGTCACTTGTACCATTGAACGGTCATTCAGAACCTTGTGGAGAGTAAAGACCTGACAATGGACTATGCTTACTGAATTCGCACAGAAAAGCTGCATTGGAGAAAGGTGGAATTTTGAGAAAGAAGTGCTGAAAAGGCTTTCAACAAATCCAAGAAATCTTGTTTTAATTTAGATTTTTTTAAAAAATAAAAAAGATGGAAAAAAACATGTTCTTTGTAATTTTGCAAAATTACACATTAACCACATGAAAGGTACTCCCTGTTGTTCGTTTCTTATTTAACTTCCTAGTTTTCAAATAACTGAAGATTTTGACAGATTTTTCTGAACCCTTGGGTCAAAAGAAAAGAATTTAAAACAACTGACAGAGGATGGTGACAGGTGGGTGTCCTGTCATCCCTAACATAAATCCTGGCTACGCCCATGTTTGCTATGAGTTCACTGGGTGGCCTCAAACAATCCTATTACTCTCCACCTCAGCTCCACATGGAGATAATAATACTGACCTTATAATAGATTGTTGGAAAGATAGCAACGCAATTACATTGATGTAAATACTCCAAAACAGGCATAGGCAAACTCAGTCCTCCAGATGTTTTGGGACTACAACTCCCATCATCCCTGACCACTGGTCCTGTGAGCTAGGGATGATGGGAGTTGTAGTCCCAAAACATCTGGAGGGCCGAGTTTGCCTATGCCTGCTCTAAAACAGGGATGGGGAACCTGTGGCCCTCCAGTTGTTGCTGGGCTAGAACTTCCTTCATCCCTGACCAGGCTGGCTTCTATGATCCAAAGACATCTTGAGTTGGAGTCTAATAAGTTCTGGAGGCAGGACTGGTGTGTCCCATTTTGCTGTTTGAGTTGAAATGGGAAGTGCCACCCTGCCCTGCCGCTGCCTCTGCTGCACCACTCTACCTGCTCTGCCAACTGTGTGGGTGCTGTCTCAGGCTTCTGCCACCCAAGGTGGCTGCTTCATTCCACCTCATGGGTGGGCCAGGCCTATCTGGAGGGCAGTATGTTTTCAACCCAAGCCATACATGCTAGGCTGTAAGGTTGCCTAGGATTGCAGCCTTATTTGTATGGCAACAAGTTGAAGGCTCTGATTGGCTTGCAGCATAAGGCTGGCTCTCCTTACCCTGCAGGAGCACCCACAGAGGCCAAGAAACTATAAAAACAAGTGATGCCTCTATGTTTTAGATGGTCTGTTAACTGATGGTCTGATCTTATTGTTTACACCAAAGGAAATGTGTTCAGTAGGACTTAATCCCAAGTTTGCATTCATAAAATGCAATGGGTGGCATCAAACAATCCACCCGAGGTACAGTGGTACCTCGGGATAAGAACTTAATTCGTTCCAGAGTTCCGTTCTTCACCTGAAACTGTTCTTAACCTGAAACACCACTAATGGGGCCTCCCACTGCTGCTGCAGCACCACCCCTGCGCAATTTCTGTTCTCATCCTGAAGCAAAGTTCAGGTACTATTACCTGAGGTACTATTTCTCGGCTAGTGGAGTCTGTAACCTGAAGCGTCTGTAACCTGAAGCGTATGTAACCCGAGGTACCACCGTACTGATCAGAAACAGAGTTCACCAGTGCTCAACAGTGGAACTTTGCGATATGTACACTCAGCCTAGCATATGTGAAGTTATGATGAAGAGGCATTGAGAATGCTTTGCTGGTGGTTCCATGCATAGACATGGCTCCCTTTGCAGCGGGACACTGCAGGACTTTATCTATTATGGCACCCCAACTGAAGAACTTGCTTACATTAGAGGTATGGCCTACTCCCTCACTGATATCACTTTTCCCACTGGCCTTCAGGGACTGGTGAAATGGCTAGCTATTTTGTTAGCTGTGGAATTTGTGGGATGTGATCCATGAGAGGCAGTCAAGTACAGCATTCCTTGTAATGCTAGAGAAGACATGCGAGGGAATGTTTGGTCCAGCCAGTCGAAACTTCCTGTTCCTCCTGGCTGGAGCAGCCTTCCTTTTGCATGTGATAGAAGGCGGGCGTGACCTAACCTGCCCAGGTAACAAAAGGACGAGTCACGCAGCAGACCTCCCTCTTTTTGACTTCCTTCTTCGTTTGACCAGCTTCTAGCTAGGACTGCTCTGCTAGCTCTCAACTAGCAGAAGCACTGGGATTATTTCCCGATATTGGGTAGATCCACATGTGCATATTTGTAACTAAGTCTGCCTTCAGGAATCCAACTGTGAACTGATGTGAGTAAACTTCTTTTATTGACTTTAAATAAGGTTGTCGTGTCTATATTCTTTTAAGAGGGACTAAAGGAAATTTACCAGGAACATACAATTCAGTCTGAGACAGATTGAATTGTATAATAGTGAGAGGCTCACATGAGCCTGCAACCACATATCTGCTGTGTATATATAAAGGGGAATGTAACTGTCCTACATAAAGGAACTTGCTAGCGCAAGTTAGGAAGAAAATTGATAAACAATATATCCTCTCCTACCACCCTGAACACTCCCACAGAATTATGTACTGCTAAAAATTGTTGGACCAATTATTTATGTTTATTGATGATTTTCAGGTTTTATTGTTGATACTGGATATCAACCTGGGAAGCTTTGTTGAGATGCAGTTTAATATTGTCTTTCTTTCTTTTTTTTAAAAAATATATATATTGAAAATTCAAAAAGTACATAATTATATGTGCACTAAACATTGTGAGACGTAAATAAAAGAAGAGAGTAAGAAAAAGAGAAACAGATCCCATGTAGAAGGGAAAATAAAGTGGGGAGGGGGAAACCCCCCAAAATGTATACTTTACAAGGTTGTTATTGTACTTCACCAGATCTTAACCCAGTGTTTTTTTCCGGGGGCGGGGCAGGGCGCAGGGGGGTGCATACCCCTAAACATTTTGTGAATCTAATGAGAGTACCCCTAAACATTTTTTAAAAAAGAAAAAAAGCACTGTCTTAACCTATCACAGTATTTGTAAGACTGGATTCCAAATATCATTGAATTTGTCCATGGCAAGTCTGTGTTTATTTTTCCAATTCATCAGTATCAGTCTTTTTGCTGTAGCCAGGGCACGAAGAGTCCACTTGTATTGCCTTTTTGTAAGGTTCCATGTGCTGGGTATATAATTCAAGAGGATATTTTGCTTTGTAAATGTAAGGTTGTTCCGTACAGTTCTGGGTGATATTCAACTGTCATATTCAGAGTATGATAAACAGTGGATATACAACTAGTACAAAAACAACTACTTGGAATACATTACCCTTAATACTGAAGCAGACATCCCTCCCCAGGGAAGGCCTTCTATGCAGCGTCCAAGACATGGTTTTCAAACAGGTGTGAATGGCAGCTCTTCTTTTTCTGAAACTACTGATTTTAAATACAAAAGACTGAGGAGTGGGGGTCTTCTTGTGGGATGTGAAACAGAGCAGTCAAATACAACATTCTTAGAGTGGCCATGTTTGTACCAGCCAGTCGGAACATCCTGTTTCCTCCTAGGCTGGGACAAACTTCCTCCACATGTGACCAGAGGTGGGCGTGACCTTACCTGTGCAGGTAACATAAGCACAGGGCTGGCCACCATCTCTCTCTCTCTCTCTCTCTCTCTCTCTCTTCTCCATCTTGCTTTCATTGTAGAAGCATCAGCTGCTCAGCCTGAGATGCTCTCTTGGCCTCCAGCCAAGTGAGGACAAAGGAACTATCTCCTTATGGGATAGTTTCCAAGCGAATATTTTGCAACTTAAGTCTGCCTTCTGGGATCCATCTGTGAACAGAATGTGTGAGTAAACTATTTTATAACAAGACTGTGTCGTGTCTATTCTTTTTAGGAGGGAATAAAAGGGAATTACCAGGAAACTTATTTTAGAGACTTAAGCAAACCTGGCAACAAGTTATCCGCTGTGTAAGTTTAAAAAGGGAATGTTACTCTGCTAAATTATAGAACTTGCTAACACAAGTTGGGAAGGATATTATTAAACAATATATCCTCTCCTGCCTCCCTGAACATTCCCACACTTCTTGCATAGACACCTGGATTCAAACACACCTCCAAGTTAGACATCATCAGAATTATGCTTTGAAAAGCCAGTACTTTGTTATTGTTTAGAAACAAATCAGGATGATCATCTGAACCTTTGGGTCGGAGGGGAGTAATTTTCTGCTGCAGCAGGAAAATACCCCTGCCTGCCTCCCCCACCGCCCCCCCCCCAAAAAAAACGGGGAGAGAGGAAAAAATTCGCCATTTGTAAGCCCACTTCCTTTCTCTTCTACTATGCCAACTGAAAGCAGTCATTAAAGCAACAAGGCTGTTATTATTATCAAGGGAAACAAGGAATCCCATTAACATAGCGAGGCCTCAGATTCACTTGCAAAGACCCACAGAGCACTTACTGGCTGCCCGAGGACCATTAATAGCTGCTCTGTACAGTAGCGCGCATTGTTGACACCATCCTGGTCTGTTTTGGCTTCCGGATGCTTTTTAGCCTAGCTCAAAGAGTCATTCGAAAGCGCACGCGGGGGGGGGGGGGAGATGATGTGCTTCAGTTCTTGGAGCAAAGACAGAAGGAAAAGGTTGCAGCGAACCACCCTCACTCCAATAACTTAGTTTCACTGGAAACCACAGTGCTGCCGTTCACATCAAGACAGGGAGGACCGAGGACTTTAGACTGAGTGGAGAACTTCGCCCACCCCACTCCCCTTTGAACTACAGCTGCTGCAGCGTGGAATCACCTGCTATATTATGTTCCGGAAGAACCTCGAGTCCCGTCTTAATGTCCAGCCTGGCAGGACGAGAGTTTACACGTCTTTGGCAGGGCAGGGCAGGATGGAAGGCGGCAGCAGTGCGGGAGCGCGCCAAGGTTTGGAGCTCCCCGCCCCAAACTGGAGTGAGGAAGCAATTGCTGGAGAATTGGCTCAGCGCAGTTGAGGAAAGCAGTTCCAAGAAGTTCAGGTTGACTCCCAAGTCGGTGCGCGTAAAGAAGACTGTAGCCTCGTCAGCCTGGAGGTCGAGGAACCCCGAGACGAGGTTATTTGTTATCCGCTCTTTGGGAAGCGAAGCCAGAGGTGGCACAAAACAAACTGTTCAGCCTTTCGCTCATCATAGAGGACTCCCTGAGAACAGTGTCAAAAGATGTGTGTGTGTGTGTGTGTGTGTGTGTGTGTAGCTGGGGTAGCGGTGCCAACTTGAATGAAATATTGAGGGGGTGGGTCCGGTAAACCCCGCCCTACATAATCACGGCGTTCATCATGGGGCGCACGCACCTGAATGGCAATGCCCATCAACTTTGGGGGCCCGGTCCCCTCAACTGTTTTAGGGGGCGGGCGGACACGAAGGGACCTCAGCCTCTAAGAGTTGGTTCCTATGGGGTGGAGAAGATAAATGATTGCAATAGCAGTTCTTAGAGCCCCGACCCTATTAGGTGCGCCTAAATTCATCAGTGAGCATTAAACAGGATTAAAGTCCCACTTTTTAAATTAATATTTTATTTCATAACCATTACTGTTAGATGTTGAGACCACAGCGATTTGGCCAAGGCAAGCGGATAAAGAGGATTCTGTCTGTTAATCCCTTCCTAACCCTGAAAGCAAGTTCTGTAGAGTTCACTAACATCTACTTTCAGGTCAAGGGGACCTCTTTCTCTCCCCGCGCCGAAACTTAACACCAGACTGGTTCTCACTTATTTTCCAGCCTAGAATAACCTCTGGCTTGGAGCCTGAACACGGGCACTCTTCCATTCCTTCTTGGAGTGGGGTGGGCGAGATGCTTAATGGAAGCGGACTAGTTAGTTACCCTCCCTCCCAGCTGCTTCCCAGCCCTCCTTGCCCTTCGCGCGCGCCTTATCCCTTGTCCCAGCGGCTTATCCCTATGCTGAGAAGGCTCGCCCGATGGACTCGGGTGATGATCCCGTTTGCACAAAGTCAAACTTTGGTCAGAGTCCCCTCTCCGTAAAAGCAACCTCATTCCAGCGCTAGTGAGAGAAACGGATCTCTTACCACACTTACCGGGATCTCTCTCTCTCTCTGGGTCCCTAACCCTCCTCGGAGGCTTAGGCATGACTAGGCACCTCCCTGCGCCCCCGCCCACATCGCTGCTGCTGCTGCTGATTCCTGCATCATCTTCTCCGTTGGCAAAGTTGTGGCTGGTGATGCCCGGGACAGGCCGGCTGCATCCCAGGTCGCGCGCCTAACTCGCGGCTCCCATTGGCCAGCAGGCGAGCACGTGCCAGCTCCCCTGGCTCTATATTAGGGCACTTATTTACCCTCCCAGCCGGCTTTACCATGGTTGAGGGAGGAGGAGGTGGTCCAGAGAGCGCAGCGGGCGCCGTGGCTGCCTCGTAGTCGCCCTGCTGCCCCTTCTCCGGCGCGCTCTCCGCTTGCTCAGGGACCCGCCATGAACTCCTTCCTGGAGTATCTCGCGCGGGGCGGAGATGGTTTGAGCTTGGCGACCAAATTCGGGAGCTCCGAGCCCGGTGGCGTGGCTCTGCGGCCGCCCTGTCCCCTGTCCGCAGGCGGGGAAGGCGCCTACCCCACGCCGGCGGCAGGAAGCTTGCCGGACTTCTCCCCGCGCTCGGCGCAACCGCAGCAACAGCTGGCGCCTTGCGCCCTGGCGCGCAGCGCTTTTGCGGCGGCAGAGTACAGCTTGCTGCGGCCCGAGGCGCCTTACGCGGCCCCCGGCGGCCCAGACGATGCCGGCGCTCCCCTCCACTACGCCACCACGTCTATCTTTGCGGGTGGTGGTGGCGGCGGCGGCAGCGCTTACCTCCAAGTGGACTACGGCGCGCTCAGCGACACCTTCCAGCCTTGCGCCAAGGATGCGCCGCCCCCGCCGCCCCCTTCCTCGGACTTCTGCGTCAAGGCCGGCTCCCGGATCGCGCTCAGCACCTTCGAGTGGATGAAAGTCAAGAGGAACGCGCCCCCGAAAAGTAAGTGTCGCGCCTTGGGCGCGCCAAGTGAGCTGTGGGCTGTCCAGTACTCGGGTCCTAGCGTAGGAGGCAACTCTTAAGAGTCCCTTCGCCCCCCAAAGTTAATGAGCATTGCTATTAAAATGGTGTATGCGCGCCACGTTTTGTGATCTATTACGCGGGGCAGGACCTACTTGGGCCCCCAATATTTTATTCAAGTTGTCATCCTTGGGTCCTGGGTTCTGAGTCTGAAACCGACACGTCCCACCTCGCGCCCCTCCCTCCTGGTTCTGCGCTGGTTAACTCGGAAGTGAGCCCCACTGAACTTCGTGGGGCTTACTCCCAAGTACCTGTGCAATCTTCCATTCTGGAAACACGTTCTGCTGATGTTGACGGTACTTTTCTTCCATTCAATGGAAAAGGGTTTTAAGATCTGGCGGGAAATGGAAGGAAACTTGTTCAAACCCTCGTAAAGCATGGACCTGGGGCTTTCATTTTCCCCGATGTAAAAGAGCCTTTCCTGAACTTGGATCGCTTCCATCTACCTGCTTCTAAGGCTGTGACCCTAAGCGCATATCTTTGGAAGAGCAGCTGGTTGAAAGCCAGGAAACGCGTTGGGGGTGGGGGTTCTTCTTGCTTAACATAATTCATGTTCAACTGACGTGGCGCACGGTGCGTATCCCCACTTTGTCAAGCCACATTGACTTTGAAGTTAAAACAATCACACGTGGCGGTTCTTCCGCATAAGCTAATCCGGGTTTCATAGAATTGTAGAGTTGGAAGGGACCCTGAGGATCATCTAGCCCAACCCCCTGCAATGCAGGAATATGCAGCTGTCCCATACGGGGATCAAACCTGCAAACTTTGGCGTTATCAGCACTACGCTCTAATCAACAGACCTGGGTGCGTCCAGACGCTGTGTGGTTAGAACCAGCGCCAGGTCCCATGATTTGGGCATTAATTCCCTAACAGTTCAACTCTCTTCTTACCCCATAGCAGGCAAGCTCTCCACCTATGGATCTCCCAGCCCTCCCAGTGCCGTCCGGACCAATTTCAGCACCAAGCAACTCACGGAGCTGGAGAAAGAGTTCCACTTCAACAAGTACCTTACCCGGGCCCGGCGCGTGGAGATCGCCAAATCCCTGGGCCTCAATGACACTCAGGTGAAGATCTGGTTCCAGAATCGGAGGATGAAACAGAAGAAAAGGGAGCGAGAAGGGATGGTCGTCCCTTGCGCTGCGGTGCCTTTTCACTGCCCCCCCTCGGAGTCGAGTCCGACACAGCCAGCGATGCGTTCTGCTCCCTCTTCTCCAGCCAAGGGCTCGCCCTGACGGCTGTGGAAACACAGAGAGGCGTTAGGAACAGCAGGAGGCTGAAAAGACTCAAGAGAATTAAACAACAACAACAACTCCAAATAAATCGGAAAGCTCTGAATGGTGTTAAATCGTGCACATTCTAAGACGAGGGGATTGCTTTGTTTTCTTTAGAAAGACAATCATTGCACTGATGTTGTTGCACTCCCCTTGGGGAAAAGGCTGGCTTTATCACGTGTAGGATGAAGGACATTTGCTGCTTTTACGCAGAACTCGCTCAAGGCACAAATGGCACCGTCTGACTTGTTTACATTTTATTTATTTGCATTTCAGGGAAAGCTGCTCTTAGGCCGCTGCGTGCTGCTAAACTTTGTGATTGGCCTTGCTGAGCTTGTTTGACCTTAGGCTTGCTTACTCACGAGGAAGTCTCGTGGGAAAGACTACGGGCAGAAGATCTTAGGCTTGCTCAGCTGGACCTCTGATTGTTTTGAATCTTTGTGTTTTCCTTTTTTTTTTGTATGTGTTTTGGAAAGAACCCAAGGGTGTGTGT